>NW_026988998.1:0-148129 GCF_030222135.1 Aotus nancymaae
CAGCCCTTTACCGGCATATGGAAGAAACAGCAGTAAGCACAGGGAAATATCTGCTTCTAAATCCAAAACGCAGCTATCTAACAGAACGGTTGTCAATGTGTGCACTCAACTTCCAGAGTTAAACCCGTGTGTGGATTCAGCAGTCTGCAAACACTTTCTCTGCAGAGTCCCAAAACAGGCGTTTTCAGCCCATTACCGGCATATGGAAGAAACAGCAGTAAGCACAGGGAAATATCTGCTTCTAAATCCAAAACGCAGCTATCTAACAGAACGGTTGTCAATGTGTGCACTCAACTTCCAGAGTTAAACCCGTGTGTGGATTCAGCAGTCTGCAAACACTTTCTCTGCAGAGTCCCAAAACAGGCGTTTTCAGCCCATTACCGGCATATGGAAGAAACAGCAGTAAGCACAGGGAAATATCTGCTTCTAAATCCAAAACGCAGCTATCTAACAGAACGGTTGTCAATGTGTACACTCAACTTCCAGAGTTAAACCCGTGTGTGGATTCAGCAGTCTGCAAACACTTTCTCTGCAGAGTCCCAAAACAGGCGTTTTCAGCCCATTACCGGCATATGGAAGAAACGGCAGTAAGCACAGGGAAATATCTGCTTCTAAATCCAAAACGCAGCTAACAGAACGGTTGTCAATGTGTGCACTCAACTTCCAGAGTTAAACCCGTGTGTGGATTCAGCAGTCTGCAAACACTTTCTCTGCAGAGTCCCAAAACAGGCGTTTTCAGCCCATTACCGGCATATGGAAGAAACAGCAGTAAGCACAGGGAAATATCTGCTTCTAAATCCAAAACGCAGCTATCTAACAGAACGGTTGTCAATGTGTGCACTCAACTTCCAGAGTTAAACCCGTGTGTGGATTCAGCAGTCTGCAAACACTTTCTCTGCAGAGTCCCAAAACAGGCGTTTTCAGCCCATTACCGGCATACGGAAGAAACAGCAGTAAGCCCAGGGAAATATCTGCTTCTAAATCCAAAACGCAGCTATCTAACAAACGGTTTTCAATGTGTGCACTCAACTTCCAGAGTTAAACCCGTATGTGGATTCAGCAATCTGCAAACACTTTCTCTGCAGAGTCCCAAAACAGGCGTTTTCAGCCCATTACCGGCATATGGAAGAAACAGCAGTAAGCACAGGGAAATATCTGCTTCTAAATCCAAAACGCAGCTATCTAACAGAACGGTTGTCAATGTGTGCACTCAACTTCCAGAGTTAAACCCGTGTGTGGATTCAGCAGTCTGCAAACACTTTCTCTGCAGAGTCCCAAAACAGGCGTTTTCAGCCCATTACCGGCATATGGAAGAAACGGCAGTAAGCACAGGGAAATATCTGCTTCTAAATCCAAAACGCAGCTATCTAACAGAACGGTTGTCAATGTGTGCACTCAACTTCCAGAGTTAAACCAGTGTGTGGATTCAGCAGTCTGCAAACACTTTCTCTGCAGAGTCCCAAAACAGGCGTTTTCAGCCCATTACCGGCATATGGAAGAAACAGCAGTAAGCACAGGGAAATATCTGCTTCTAAATCCAAAACGCAGCTATTTAACAGAACGGTTGTCAATGTGTGCACTCAACTTCCAGAGTTAAGCCCGTGTGTGGATTCAGCAGTCTGCAAACACTTTCTCTGCAGAGTCCCAAAACAGGCGTTTTCAGCCCATTACCGGCATATGGAAGAAACAGCAGTAAGCACAGGGAAATATCTGCTTCTAAATCCAAAACGCAGCTATCTAACAGAACGGTTGTCAATGTGTGCACTCAACTTCCAGAGTTAAACCCGTGTGTGGATTCAGCAGTCTGCAAACACTTTCTCTGCAGAGTCCCAAAACAGGCGTTTTCAGCCCATTACCGGCATATGGAAGAAACAGCAGTAAGCACAGGGAAATATCTGCTTCTAAATCCAAAAAGCAGCTATCTAACAGAACGGTTGTCAATGTGTGCACTCAACTTCCAGAGTTAAACCCGTGTGTGGATTCAGCAGTCTGCAAACACTTTCTCTGCAGAGTCCCAAAACAGGCGTTTTCAGCCCATTACCGGCATATGGAAGAAACAGCAGTAAGCACAGGGAAATATCTGCTTCTAAATCCAAAACGCAGCTATCTAACAGAACGGTTGTCAATGTGTGCACTCAACTTCCAGAGTTAAACCCGTGTGTGGATTCAGCAGTCTGCAAAAACTTTCTCTGCAGAGTCCCAAAACAGGCGTTTTCAGCCCATTACCGGCATATGGAAGAAACAGCAGTAAGCACAGGGAAATATCTGCTTCTAAATCCAAAACGCAGCTATCTAACAGAACGGTTGTCAATGTGTGCACTCAACTTCCAGAGTTAAACCCGTGTGTGGATTCAGCAGTCTGCAAACATCTTCTCTGCAGAGTCCCAAAACAGGCGTTTTCAGCCCATTACCGGCATATGGAAGAAACAGCAGTAAGCACAGGGAAATATCTGCTTCTAAATCCAAAACGCAGCTATCTAACAGAACGGTTGTCAATGTGTGCACTCAACTTCCAGAGTTAAACCCGTGTGTGGATTCAGCAGTCTGCAAACAACACTTTCTCTGCAGAGTCCCAAAACAGGCGTTTTCAGCCCTTTACCGGCATATGGAAGAAACAGCAGTAAGCACAGGGAAATATCTGCTTCTAAATCCAAAACGCAGCTATCTAACAGAACGGTTGTCAATGTGTGCACTCAACTTCCAGAGTTAAACCCGTGTGTGGATTCAGCAGTCTGCAAACACTTTCTCTACAGAGTCCCAAAACAGGCGTTTTCAGCCCATTACCGGCATATGGAAGAAACAGCAGTAAGCACAGGGAAATATCTGCTTCTAAATCGAAAACGCAGCTATCTAACAGAACGGTTGTCAATGTGTGCACTCAACTTCCAGAGTTAAACCCGTGTGTGGATTCAGCAGTCTGCAAACACTTTCTCTGCAGAGTCCCAAAACAGGCGTTTTCAGCCCTTTACCGGCATATGGAAGAAACAGCAGTAAGCCCAGGGAAATATCTGCTTCTAAATCCAAAACGCAGCTATCTAACAGAACGGTTGTCAATGTGTGCACTCAACTTCCAGAGTT
Source organism: Aotus nancymaae (assembly GCF_030222135.1). NCBI lineage: Eukaryota > Metazoa > Chordata > Mammalia > Primates > Aotidae > Aotus > Aotus nancymaae. The sequence goes on from NW_026988998.1 coordinate 3,079, forward strand.
AAACCCGTGTGTGGATTCAGTCTGCAAACACTTTCTCTGCAGAGTCCCAAAGCAGGCGTTTTCAGCCCATTACCGGCATATGGAAGAAACAGCAGTAACCCCAGGGAAATATCTGCTTCTAAATCCAAAACGCAGCTATCTAACAGAACGGTTGTCAATGTGTGCACTCAACTTCCAGAGATAAACCCGTGTGTGGATTCAGCAGTCTGCAAACACTTTCTCTGCAGAGTCCCAAAACAGGCGTTTTCACCCCATTACCGGCATATGGAAGAAACAGCAGTAAGCACAGGGAAATATCTGCTTCTAAATCCAAAACGCAGCTATCTAACAGAACGGTTGTCAATGTGTGCACTCAACTTCCAGAGTTAAACCCGTGTGTGGATTCAGCAGTCTGCAAACACTTTCTCTGCAGAGTCCCAAAACAGGCGTTTTCAGCCCATTACCGGCATATGGAAGAAACAGCAGTAAGGACAGGGAAATATCTGCTTCTAAATCCAAAACGCAGCTATCTAACAGAACGGTTGTCAATGTGTGCACTCAACTTCCAGAGTTAAACCTGTGTGTGGATTCAGCAGTCTGCAAACACTTTCTCTGCAGAGTCCCAAAACAGGCGTTTTCAGCCCATTACCGGCATATGGAAGAAACAGCAGTAAGCCCAGGGAAATATCTGCTTCTAAATCCAAAACGCAGCTATCTAACAGAACGGTTGTCAATGTGTACACTCAACTTCCAGAGTTAAACCCGTGTGTGGATTCAGCAGTCTGCAAACACTTTCTCTCCAGAGTCCCAAAACAGGCGTTTTCAGCCCATTACCGGCATATGGAAGAAACGTCAGTAAGCACAGGGAAATATCTGCTTCTAAATCCAAAACGCAGCTATCTAACAGAACGGTTGTCAATGTGTGCACTCAACTTCCAGAGATAAACCCGTGTGTGGATTCAGCAGTCTGCAAACACTTTCTCTGCAGAGTCCCAAAACAGGCGTTTTCAGCCCATTACCGGCATATGGAAGAAACAGCAGTAAGCACAGGGAAATATCTGCTTCTAAATCCAAAACGCAGCTATCTAACAGAACGGTTGTCAATGTGTGCACTCAACTTCCAGAGTTAAACCCGTGTGTGGATTCAGCAGTCTGCAAACACTTTCTCTGCACAGTCCCAAAACAGGCGTTTTCAGCCCATTACCGGCATATGGAAGAAACAGCAGTAAGCACAGGGAAATATCTGCTTCTAAATCCAAAACGCAGCTATCTAACAGAACGGTTGTCAATGTGTGCACTCAACTTCCAGAGATAAACCTGTGTGTGGATTCAGCAGTCTGCAAACACTTTCTCTGCAGAGTCCCAAAACAGGCCTTTTCAGCCCATTACCGGCATATGGAAGAAACAGCAGTAAGCACAGGGAAATATCTGCTTCTAAATCCAAAACGCAGCTATCTAACAGAACGGTTGTCAATGTGTGCACTCAACTTCCAGAGGTAAACCCGTGTGTGGATTCAGCAGTCTGCAAACACTTTCTCTGCACAGTCCCAAAACAGGCGTTTTCAGCCCATTACCGGCATATGGAAGAAACAGCAGTAAGCACAGGGAAATATCTGCTTCTAAATCCAAAACGCAGCTATCTAACAGAACGGTTGTCAATGTGTACACTCAACTTCCAGAGTTAAACCCGTGTGTGGATTCAGCAGTCTGCAAACACTTTCTCTCCAGAGTCCCAAAACAGGCGTTTTCAGCCCATTACCGGCATATGGAAGAAACGGCAGTAAGCACAGGGAAATATCTGCTTCTAAATCCAAAACGCAGCTATCTAACAGAACGGTTGTCAATGTGTGCACTCAACTTCCAGAGTTAAACCCGTGTGTGGATTCAGCAGTCTGCAAACACTTTCTCTGCAGAGTCCCAAAACAGGCGTTTTCAGCCCATTACCGGCATATGGAAGAAACAGCAGTAAGCACAGGGAAATATCTGCTTCTAAATCCAAAACGCAGCTATCTAACAGAACGGTTGTCAATGTGTGCACTCAACTTCCAGAGATAAACCTGTGTGTGGATTCAGCAGTCTGCAAACACTTTCTCTGCAGAGTCCCAAAACAGGCGTTTTCAGCCCATTACCGGCATATGGAAGAAACAGCAGTAAGCACAGGGAAATATCTGCTTCTAAATCCAAAACGCAGCTATCTAACAGAACGGTTGTCAATGTGTGCACTCAACTTCCAGAGTTAAACCCGTGTGTGGATTCAGCAGTCTGCAAACACTTTCTCTGCAGAGTCCCAAAACAGGCGTTTTCAGCCCATTACCGGCATATGGAAGAAACAGCAGTAAGCACAGGGAAATATCTGCTTCTAAATCCAAAACGCAGCTATCTAACAGAACGGTTGTCAATGTGTGCACTCAACTTAAAGTGTTAAACCCGTGTGTGGATTCAGCAGTCTGCAAACACTTTCTCTGCAGAGTCCCAAAACAGGCGTTTTCAGCCCATTACCGGCATATGGAAGAAACAGCAGTAAACCCAGGGAAATATCTGCTTCTAAATCCAAAACGCAGCTATCTAACAGAACGGTTGTCAAAGTGTGCACTCAACTTCCAGAGTTAAACCCGTGTGTGGATTCAGCAGTCTGCAAACACTTTCTCTGCAGAGTCCCAAAACAGGCGTTTTCAGCCCATTACCGGCATATGGAAGAAACAGCAGTAAGCACAGGGAAATATCTGCTTCTAAATCCAAAACGCAGCTATCTAACAGAACGGTTGTCAATGTGTGCACTCAACTTCCAGAGTTAAACCCGTGTGTGGATTCAGGAGTCTGCAAACACTTTCTCTGCAGAGTCCCAAAACAGGCGTTTTCAGCCCATTACCGGCATATGGAAGAAACAGCAGTAAGCCCAGGGAAATATCTGCTTCTAAATCCAAAACGCAGCTATGTAACAGAACGGTTGTCAATGTGTGCACTCAACTTCCAGAGTTAAACCCGTGTGTGGATTCAGCAGTCTGCAAACACTTTCTCTACAGAGTCCCAAAACAGGCGTTTTCAGCCCATTACCGGCATATGGAAGAAACAGCAGTAAGCCCAGGGAAATATCTGCTTCTAAATCCAAAACGCAGCTATCTAAAAACGGTTGTCAATGTGTGCACTCAACTTCCAGAGTTAAACCCGTGTGTGGATTCAGCAGTCTGCAAACACTTTCTCTGCGGAGTCCCAAAACAGGCGTTTTCAGCCCATTACCGGCATATGGAAGAAACAGCAGTAAGCACAGGGAAATATCTGCTTCTAAATCCAAAACGCAGCTATCTAACAGAACGGTTGTCAATGTGTGCACTCAACTTCCAGAGATAAACCCGTGTGTGGATTCAGCAGTCTGCAAACACTTTCTCTGCAGAGTCCCAAAACAGGCGTTTTCAGCCCTTTACCGGCATATGGAAGAAACAGCAGTAAGCACAGGGAAATATCTGCTTCTAAATCCAAAACGCAGCTATCTAACAGAACGGTTGTCAATGTGTGCACTCAACTTCCAGAGGTAAACCCGTGTGTGGATTCAGCAGTCTGCAAACACTTTCTCTGCAGAGTCCCAAAACAGGCGTTTTCAGCCCATTACCGGCATATGGAAGAAACAGCAGTAAGCACAGGGAAATATCTGCTTCTAAATCCAAAAGGCAGCTATCTAACAAAACGGTTGTCAATGTGTGCACTCAGCTTCCAGAGTTAAACCCGTGTGTGGATTCAGCAGTCTGCAAACATTTTCTCTGCAGAGTCCCAAAACAGGCGTTTTCAGCCCATTACCGGCATATGGAAGAAACGGCAGTAAGCACAGGGAAATATCTGCTTCTAAATCCAAAACGCAGCTATCTAACAGAACGGTTGTCAATGTGTGCACTCAACTTCCAGAGTTAAACCAGTGTGTGGATTCAGCAGTCTGCAAACCCTTTCTCTGCAGAGTCCCAAAACAGGCGTTTTCAGCCCTTTACCGGCATATGGAAGAAACAGCAGTAAACACAGGGAAATATCTGCTTCTAAATCCAAAACGCAGCTATCTAACAGAACGGTTGTCAATGTGTGCACTCAACTTCCAGAGTTAAACCCGTGTGTGGATTCAGCAGTCTGCAAACACTTTCTCTGCAGAGTCCCAAAACAGGCGTTTTCAGCCCATTACCGGCATATGGAAGAAACAGCAGTAAGCACAGGGAAATATCTGCTTCTAAATCCAAAACGCAGCTGTCTAACAGAACGGTTGTCAATGTGTGCACTCAACTTCCAGAGTTAAACCCGAGTGTGGATTCAGCAGTCTGCAAACACTTTCTCTGCAGAGTCCCAAAACAGGCGTTTTCAGCCCATTACCGGCATATGGAAGAAACAGCAGTAAGCACAGGGAAATATCTGCTTCTAAATCCAAAACGCAGCTATCTAACAGAACGGTTGTCAATGTGTGCACTCAACTTCCAGAGTTAAACCCGTGTGTGGATTCAGCAGTCTGCAAACATTTTCTCTGCAGAGTCCCAAAACAGACGTTTTCAGCCCATTACCGGCATATGGAAGAAACGGCAGTAAGCCCAGGGAAATATCTGCTTCTAAATCCAAAACGCAGCTATCTAACAGAACGGTTGTCAATGTGTGCACTCAACTTCCAGAGTTAAACCAGTGTGTGGATTCAGCAGTCTGCAAACACTTTCTCTGCAGAGTCCCAAAACAGGCGTTTTCAGCCCTTTACCGGCATATGGAAGAAACAGCAGTAAGCACAGGGAAATATCTGCTTCTAAATCCAAAACGCAGCTATCTAACAGAACGGTTGTCAATGTGTGCACTCAACTTCCAGAGTTAAACCCGTGTGTGGATTCAGCAGTCTGCAAACACTTTCTCTGCAGAGTCCCAAAACAGGCGTTTTCAGCCCATTACCGGCATATGGAAGAAACAGCAGTAAGCACAGGGAAATATCTGCTTCTAAATCCAAAACGCAGCTATCTAACAGAACGGTTGTCAATGTGTGCACTCAACTTCCAGAGTTAAACCCGTGTGTGGATTCAGCAGTCTGCAAACACTTTCTCTGCAGAGTCCCAAAACAGGCGTTTTCAGCCCATTACCGGCATATGGAAGAAACAGCAGTAAGCACAGGGAAATATCTGCTTCTAAATCCAAAACGCAGCTATCTAACAGAACGGTTGTCAATGTGTACACTCAACTTCCAGAGTTAAACCCGTGTGTGGATTCAGCAGTCTGCAAACACTTTCTCTCCAGAGTCCCAAAACAGGCGTTTTCAGCCCATTACCGGCATATGGAAGAAACGGCAGTAAGCACAGGGAAATATCTGCTTCTAAATCCAAAACGCAGCTAACAGAACGGTTGTCAATGTGTGCACTCAACTTCCAGAGTTAAACCCGTGTGTGGATTCAGCAGTCTGCAAACACTTTCTCTGCAGAGTCCCAAAACAGGCGTTTTCAGCCCATTACCGGCATATGGAAGAAACAGCAGTAAGCACAGGGAAATATCTGCTTCTAAATCCAAAACGCAGCTATCTAACAGAACGGTTGTCAATGTGTGCACTCAACTTCCAGAGATAAACCTGTGTGTGGATTCAGCAGTCTGCAAACACTTTCTCTGCAGAGTCCCAAAACAGGCGTTTTCAGCCCATTACCGGCATATGGAAGAAACAGCAGTAGGCACAGGGAAATATCTGCTTCTAAATCCAAAACGCAGCTATCTAACAGAACGGTTGTCAATGTGTGCACTCAACTTCCAGAGTTAAACCCGTGTGTGGATTCAGCAGTCTGCAAACACTTTCTCTGCAGAGTCCCAAAACAGGCGTTTTCAGCCCATTACCGGCATACGGAAGAAACAGCAGTAAGCACAGGGAAATATCTGCTTCTAAATCCAAAACGCAGCTATCTAACAGAACGGTTGTCAATGTGTGCACTCAACTTCCAGAGTTAAACCCGTGTGTGGAATCAGCAGTCTGCAAACACTTTCTCTGCAGAGTCCCAAAACAGGCGTTTTCAGCCCATTACCTGCATATGGAAGAAACGGCAGTAAGCCCAGGGAAATATCTGCTTCTAAATCCAAAACGCAGCTATCTAACAGAACGGTTGTCAATGTGTGCACTCAACTTCCAGAGTTAAACCCGTGTGTGGATTCAGCAGTCTGCAAACACTTTCTCTGCAGAGTCCCAAAACAGGCGTTTTCAGTCCTTTACCGGCATATGGAAGAAACAGCAGTAAGCCCAAGGAAATATCTGCTTCTAAATCCAAAACGCAGCTATCTAACAGAACGGTTGTCAATGTGTGCACTCAACTTCCAGAGTTAAACCCGTGTGTGGATTCAGCAGTCTGCAAACACTTTCTCTGCAGAGTCCCAAAACAGGCGTTTTCAGTCCTTTACCGGCATATGGAAGACACAGCAGTAAGCCCAGGGAAATATCTGCTTCTAAATCCAAAACGCAGCTATCTAACAGAACGGTTGTCAATGTGTGCACTCAACTTCCAGTTAAACCAGTGTGTGGATTCAGCAGTCTTCAAACACTTTCTCTGCAGAGTCCGAAAACAGGCGTTTTCAGCCCTTTACCGGCATATGGAAGAAACAGCAGTAAGCACAGGGAAATATCTGCTTCTAAATCCAAAACGCAGCTATCTAACAGAACGGTTGTCAATGTGTGCACTCAACTTCCAGAGTTAAACCCGTGTGTGGATTCAGCAGTCTGCAAACACTTTCTCTGCAGAGTCCCAAAACAGGCGTTTTCAGCCCATTACCGGCATATGGAAGAAACAGCAGTACACCCAGGGAAATATCTGCTTCTAAATCCAAAACGCAGCTATCTAACAGAACGGTTGTCAATGTGTGCACTCAACTTCCAGAGGTAAACCCGTGTGTGGATTCAGCAGTCTGCAAACACTTTCTCTGCACAGTCCCAAAACAGGCGTTTTCAGCCCATTACCGGCATATGGAAGAAACAGCAGTAAGCACAGGGAAATATCTGCTTCTAAATCCAAAACGCAGCTATCTAACAGAACGGTTGTCAATGTGTGCACTCAACTTCCAGAGTTAAACCCGTGTGTGGATTCAGCAGTCTGCAAACACTTTCTCTGCAGAGTCCCAAAAGAGACGTTTTCAGCCCATTACCGGCATATGGAAGAAACGGCAGTAAGCCCAGGGAAATATCTGCTTCTAAATCCAAAACGCAGCTATCTAACAGAACGGTTGTCAATGTGTGCACTCAACTTCCAGAGTTAAACCAGTGTGTGGATTCAGCAGTCTGCAAACACTTTCTCTGCAGAGTCCCAAAACAGGCGTTTTCAGCCCTTTACCGGCATATGGAAGAAACAGCAGTAAGCACAGGGAAATATCTGCTTCTAAATCCAAAACGCAGCTATCTAACAGAACGGTTGTCAATGTGTGCACTCAACTTCCAGAGTTTAACCCGTGTGTGGATTCAGCAGTCTGCAAACACTTTCTCTGCAGAGTCCCAAAACAGGCGTTTTCAGCCCATTACCGGCATATGGAAGAAACAGCAGTAAGCACAGGGAAATATCTGCTTCTAAATCCAAAACGCAGCTATCTAACAGAACGGTTGTCAATGTGTGCACTCAACTTACAGAGTTAAACCCGTGTGTGGATTCAGCAGTCTGCAAACACTTTCTCTGCAGAGTCCCAAAACAGGCGTTTTCAGCCCATTACCGGCATATGGAAGAAACAGCAGTAAGCACAGGGAAATATCTGCTTCTAAATCCAAAACGCAGCTATCTAACAGAACGGTTGTCAATGTGTACACTCAACTTCCAGAGTTAAACCCGTGTGTGGATTCAGCAGTCTGCAAACACTTTCTCTGCAGAGTCCCAAAACAGGCGTTTTCAGCCCATTACCGGCATATGGAAGAAACGGCAGTAAGCACAGGGAAATATCTGCTTCTAAATCCAAAACGCAGCTAACAGAACGGTTGTCAATGTGTGCACTCAACTTCCAGAGTTAAACCCGTGTGTGGATTCAGCAGTCTGCAAACACTTTCTCTGCAGAGTCCCAAAACAGGCGTTTTCAGCCCATTACCGGCATATGGAAGAAACAGCAGTAAGCACAGGGAAATATCTGCTTCTAAATCCAAAACGCAGCTATCTAACAGAACGGTTGTCAATGTGTGCACTCAACTTCCAGAGATAAACCTGTGTGTGGATTCAGCAGTCTGCAAACACTTTCTCTGCAGAGTCCCAAAACAGGCGTTTTCAGCCCATTACCGGCATATGGAAGAAACAGCAGTAGGCACAGGGAAATATCTGCTTCTAAATCCAAAACGCAGCTATCTAACAGAACGGTTGTCAATGTGTGCACTCTACTTCCAGAGTTAAACCCGTGTGTGGATTCAGCAGTCTGCAAACACTTTCTCTGCAGAGTCCCAAAACAGGCGTTTTCAGCCCATTACCGGCATACGGAAGAAACAGCAGTAAGCACAGGGAAATATCTGCTTCTAAATCCAAAACGCAGCTATCTAACAGAACGGTTGTCAATGTGTGCACTCAACTTCCAGAGTTAAAACCCGTGTGTGGATTCAGCAGTCTGCAAACACTTTCTCTGCAGAGTCCCAAAACAGGCGTTTTCAGCCCATTACCGGCATATGGAAGAAACGGCAGTAAGCACAGGGAAATATCTGCTTCTAAATCCAAAACGCAGCTATCTAACAGAACGGTTGTCAATGTGTGCACTCAACTTCCAGAGTTAAACCCGTGTGTGGATTCAGCAGTCTGCAAACACTTTCTCTGCAGAGTCCCAAAACAGGTGTTTTCAGTCCTTTACCGGCATATGGAAGAAACAGCAGTAAGCCCAGGGAAATATCTGCTTCTAAATCCAAAACGCAGCTATCTAACAGAACGGTTGTCAATGTGTGCACTCAACTTCCAGAGTTAAACCCGTGTGTGGATTCAGCAGTCTGCAAACACTTTCTCTGCAGAGTCCCAAAACAGGCGTTTTCAGTCCTTTACCGGCATATGGAAGACACAGCAGTAAGCCCAGGGAAATATCTGCTTCTAAATCCAAAACGCAGCTATCTAACAGAACGGTTGTCAATGTGTGCACTCAACTTCCAGTTAAACCAGTGTGTGGATTCAGCAGTCTTCAAACACTTTCTCTGCAGAGTCCGAAAACAGGCGTTTTCAGCCCTTTACCGGCATATGGAAGAAACAGCAGTAAGCACAGGGAAATATCTGCTTCTAAATCCAAAACGCAGCTATCTAACAGAACGGTTGTCAATGTGTGCACTCAACTTCCAGAGTTAAACCCGTGTGTGGATTCAGCAGTCTGCAAACACTTTCTCTGCAGAGTCCCAAAACAGGCGTTTTCAGCCCATTACCGGCATATGGAAGAAACAGCAGTAAACCCAGGGAAATATCTGCTTCTAAATCCAAAACGCAGTTATCTAACAGAACGGTTGTCAATGTGTGCACTCAACTTCCAGAGGTAAACCCGTGTGTGGATTCAGCAGTCTGCAAACACTTTCTCTGCACAGTCCCAAAACAGGCGTTTTCAGCCCATTACCGGCATATGGAAGAAACAGCAGTAAGCACAGGGAAATATCTGCTTCTAAATCCAAAACGCAGCTATCTAACAGAACGGTTGTCAATGTGTGCACTCAACTTCCAGAGTTAAACCCGTGTGTGGATTCAGCAGTCTGCAAACACTTTCTCTGCAGAGTCCCAAAACAGGCGTTTTCAGCCCATTACCGGCATATGGAAGAAACAGCAGTAAGCACAGGGAAATATCTGCTTCTAAATCCAAAACGCAGCTATCTAACAGAACGGTTGTCAATGTGTGCACTCAACTTCCAGAGTTAAACCCGTGTGTGGATTCAGCAGTCTGCAAACACTTTCTCTGCAGAGTCCCAAAACAGGCGTTTTCAGCCCATTACCGGCATATGGAAGAAACAGCAGTAAGCCCAGGGAAATATCTGCTTCTAAATCCAAAACGCAGCTATCTAACAAACGGTTGTCAATGTGTGCACTCAACTTCCAGAGTTAAACCCGTGTGTGGATTCAGCAGTCTGCAAACACTTTCTCTGCAGAGTCCCAAAACAGGCGTTTTCAGCCCATTACCGGCATATGGAAGAAACAGCAGTAAGCACAGGGAAATATCTGCTTCTAAATCCAAAACGCAGCTATCTAACAGAACGGTTGTCAATGTGTGCACTCAACTTCCAGAGTTAAACCCGTGTGTGGATTCAGCAGTCTGCAAACACTTTCTCTGCAGAGTCCCAAAACAGGCGTTTTCAGCCCATTACCGGCATATGGAAGAAACGGCAGTAAGCACAGGGAAATATCTGCTTCTAAATCCAAAACGCAGCTATCTAACAGAACGGTTGTCAATGTGTGCACTCAACTTCCAGAGTTAAACCAGTGTGTGGATTCAGCAGTCTGCAAACACTTTCTCTGCAGAGTCCCAAAACAGGCGTTTTCAGCCCTTTACCGGCATATGGAAGAAACGGGAGTAAGCACAGGGAAATATCTGCTTCTAAATCCAAAACGCAGCTATCTAACAGAACGGTTGTCAATGTGTGCACTCAACTTCCAGAGTTAAACCCGTGTGTGGATTCAGCAGTCTGCAAACACTTTCTCTGCAGAGTCCCAAAACAGGCGTTTTCAGCCCATTACCGGCATATGGAAGAAACAGCAGTAAGCACAGGGAAATATCTGCTTCTAAATCCAAAACGCAGCTTTTTAACAGAACGGTTGTCAATGTGTGCACTCAACTTCCAGAGTTAAACCCGTGTCTGGATTCAGCAGTCTGCAAACACTTTCTCTGCAGAGTCCCAAAACAGGCGTTTTCAGCCCATTACCGGCATATGGAAGAAACAGCAGTAAGCACAGGGAAATATCTGCTTCTAAATCCAAAACGCAGCTATCTAACAGAACGGTTGTCAATGTGTGCACTCAACTTCCAGAGTTAAACCCGTGTGTGGATTCAGCAGTCTGCAAACACTTTCTCTGCAGAGTCCCAAAACAGGCGTTTTCAGCCCATTACCGGCATATGGAAGAAACGGCAGTAAGCACAGGGAAATATCTGCTTCTAAATCCAAAACGCAGCTATCTAACAGAACGGTTGTCAATGTGTGCACTCAACTTCCAGAGTTAAACCCGTGTGTGGATTCAGCAGTCTGCAAACACTTTCTCTGCAGAGTCCCAAAACAGGCGTTTTCAGTCCTTTACCGGCATATGGAAGAAACAGCAGTAAGCCCAGGGAAATATCTGCTTCTAAATCCAAAACGCAGCTATCTAACAGAACGGTTGTCAATGTGTGCACTCAACTTCCAGAGTTAAACCCGTGTGTGGATTCAGCAGTCTGCAAACACTTTCTCTGCAGAGTCCCAAAACAGGCGTTTTCAGCCCTTTACCGGCATATGGAAGAAACGGCAGTAAGCCCAGGGAAATATCTGCTTCTAAATCCAAAACGCAGCTATCTAACAGAACGGTTGTCAATGTGTGCACTCAACATCCAGAGTTAAACCCGTGTGTGGATTCAGCAGTCTGCAAACACTTTCTCTGCAGAGTCCCAAAACAGGCGTTTTCAGCCCATTACCGGCATATGGAAGAAACAGCAGTAAGCACAGGGAAATATCTGCTTCTAAATCCAAAACGCAGCTATCTAACAGAACGGTTGTCAATGTGTGCACTCAACTTCCAGAGTTAAATCCGTGTGTGGATTCAGCAGTCTGCAAACACTTTCTCTGCAGAGTCCCAAAACAGGCGTTTTCAGCCCATTACCGGCATATGGAAGAAACAGCAGTAAGCCCAGGGAAATATCTGCTTCTAAATCCAAAACGCAGCTATCTAACAGAACGGTTGTCAATGTGTGCACTCAACTTCCAGAGTTAAACCCGTGTGTGGATTCAGCAGTCTGCAAACACTTTCTCTGCAGAGTCCCAAAACAGGCGTTTTCAGCCCTATACCGCCATATGGAAGAAACAGCAGTAACCCCAGGGAAATATCTGCTTCTAAATCCAAAACGCAGCTACCTAACAGAACGGTTGTCAATGTGTGCACTCAACTTCCAGAGTTAAACCCGTGTGTGGATTCAGCAGTCTGCAAACACTTTCTCTGCAGAGTCCCAAAACAGGCGTTTTCAGCCCATTACCGGCATATGGAAGAAACAGCAGTAAGCACAGGGAAATATCTGCTTCTAAATCCAAAACGCAGCTATCTAACAGAACGGTTGTCAATGTGTGCACTCAACTTCCAGAGTTAAACCCGTGTGTGGATTCAGCAGTCTGCAAACACTTTCTCTGCAGAGTCCCAAAACAGGCGTTTTCAGCCCATTACCGGCATATGGAAGAAACAGCAGTAAGCACAGGGAAATATCTGCTTCTAAATCCAAAACGCAGCTATCTAACAGAACAGTTGTCAATGTGTGCACTCAACTTCCAGAGTTAAACCCGTGTGTGGATTCAGCAGTCTGCAAACCCTTTCTCTGCAGAGTCCCAAAACAGGCGTTTTCAGCCCATTACCGGCATATGGAAGAAACAGCAGTAAGCACAGGGAAATATCTGCTTCTAAATCCAAAACGCAGCTATCTAACAGAACGGTTGTCAATGTGTGCACTCAACTTCCAGAGTTAAACCGGTGTGTGGATTCAGCAGTCTGCAAAAACTTTCTCTGCAGAGTCCCAAAACAGGCGTTTTCAGCCCATTACCGGCATATGGAAGAAACAGCAGTAAGCACAGGGAAATATCTGCTTCTAAATCCAAAACGCAGCTATCTAACAGAACGGTTGTCAATGTGTGCACTCAACTTCCAGAGTTAAACCCGTGTGTGGATTCAGCAGTCTGCAAACATCTTCTCTGCAGAGTCCCAAAACAGTCGTTTTCAGCCCATTACCGGCATATGGAAGAAACGGCAGTAAGCACAGGGAAATATCTGCTTCTAAATCCAAAACGCAGCTATCTAACAGAACGGTTGTCAATGTGTGCACTCAACTTCCAGAGTTAAACCCGTGTGTGGATTCAGCAGTCTGCAAACACTTTCTCTGCAGAGTCCCAAAACAGGCGTTTTCAGCCCTTTACCGGCATATGGAAGAAACAGCAGTAAGCACAGGGAAATATCTGCTTCTAAATCCAAAACGCAGCTATCTAACAGAACGGTTGTCAATGTGTGCACTCAACTTCCAGAGTTAAACCCGTGTGTGGATTCAGCAGTCTGCAAACACTTTCTCTACAGAGTCCCAAAACAGGCGTTTTCAGCCCATTACCGGCATATGGAAGAAACAGCAGTAAGCACAGGGAAATATCTGCTTCTAAATCCAAAAAGGAGCTATCTAACAGAGCGGTTGTCAATGTGTGCACTCAACTTCCAGAGTTAAACCCGTGTGTGGATTCAGCAGTCTGCAAACACTTTCTCTGCAGAGTCCCAAAACAGGCGTTTTCAGCCCTTTACCGGCATATGGAAGAAACAGCAGTAAGCCCAGGGAAATATCTGCTTCTAAATCCAAAACGCAGCTATCTAACAGAACGGTTGTCAATGTGTGCACTCAACTTCCAGAGATAAACCCGTGTGTGGATTCAGCAGTCTGCAAACACTTTCTCTGCAGAGTCCCAAAACAGGCGTTTTCACCCCATTATCGGCATATGGAAGAAACAGCAGTAAGCACAGGGAAATATCTGCTTCTAAATCCAAAACGCAGCTATCTAACAGAACGGTTGTCAATGTGTGCACTCAACTTCCAGAGTTAAACCCGTGTGTGGATTCAGCAGTCTGCAAACACTTTCTCTGCAGAGTCCCAAAACAGGCGTTTTCAGCCCATTACCGGCATATGGAAGAAACGGCAGTAAGCACAGGGAAATATCTGCTTCTAAATCCAAAACGCAGCTATCTAACAGAACGGTTGTCAATGTGTGCACTCAACTTCCAGAGTTAAACCAGTGTGTGGATTCAGCACTCTGCAAACCCTTTCTCTGCAGAGTCCCAAAACAGGCGTTTTCAGCCCTTTACCGGCATATGGAAGAAACAGCAGTAAGCACAGGGAACTATCTGCTTCTAAATCCAAAACGCAGCTATCTAACAGAACGGTTGTCAATGTGTGCACTCAACTTCCAGAGTTAAACCCGTGTGTGGATTCAGCAGTCTGCAAACACTTTCTCTGCAGAGTCCCAAAACAGGCGTTTTCAGCCCATTACCGGCATATGGAATAAACAGCAGTAAGGACAGGGAAATATCTGCTTCTAAATCCAAAACGCAGCTATCTAACAGAACGGTTGTCAATGTGTGCACTCAACTTCCAGAGTTAAACCCGTGTGTGGATTCAGCAGTCTGCAAACACTTTCTCTGCAGAGTCCCAAAACAGGCGTTTTCAGCCCATTACCGGCATATGGAAGAAACAGCAGTAAGCACAGGGAAATATCTGCTTCTAAATCCAAAACGCAGCTATCTAACAGAACGGTTGTCAATGTGTACACTCAACTTCCAGAGTTAAACCCGTGTGTGGATTCAGCAGTCTGCAAACACTTTCTCTCCAGAGTCCCAAAACAGGCGTTTTCAGCCCATTACCGGCATATGGAAGAAACGGCAGTAAGCACAGGGAAATATCTGCTTCTAAATCCAAAACGCAGCTATCTAACAGAACGGTTGTCAATGTGTGCACTCAACTTCCAGAGTTAAACCCGTGTGTGGATTCAGCAGTCTGCAAACACTTTCTCTGCAGAGTCCCAAAACAGGCGTTTTCAGCCCATTACCGACATATGGAAGAAACAGCAGTAAGCACAGGGAAATATCTGCTTCTAAATCCAAAACGCAGCTATCTAACAGAACGGTTGTCAATGTGTGCACTCAACTTAAAGTGTTAAACCTGTGTGTGGATTCAGCAGTCTGCAAACACTTTCTCTGCAGAGAACCAAAACAGGCGTTTTCAGCCCATTACCGGCATATGGAAGAAACAGCAGTAAGCACAGGGAAATATCTGCTTCTAAATCCAAAACGCAGCTATCTAACAGAACGGTTGTCAATGTGTGCACTCAACTTCCAGAGTTAAACCCGTGTGTGGATTCAGCAGTCTGCAAACACTTTCTCTGCAGAGTCCCAAAACAGGCGTTTTCAGCCCATTACCGGCATATGGAAGAAACAGCAGTAAGCACAGGGAAATATCTGCTTCTAAATCCAAAACGCAGCTATCTAACAGAACGGTTGTCAATGTGTGCACTCAACTTCCAGAGTTAAACCGGTGTGGATTCAGCAGTCTGCAAACACTTTCTCTCCAGAGTCCCAAAACAGGCGTTTTCAGCCCATTACCGGCATATGGAAGAAACGGCAGTAAGCACAGGGAAATATCTGCTTCTAAATCCAAAATGCAGCTATCTAACAGAACGGTTGTCAATGTGTGCACTCAACTTCCAGAGTTAAACCCGTGTGTGGATTCAGCAGTCTGCAAACACTTTCTCTGCAGAGTCCCAAAACAGGCGTTTTCAGCCCATTACCGGCATATGGAAGAAACAGCAGTAAGCCCAGGGAAATATCTGCTTCTAAATCCAAAACGCAGCTATCTAACAGAACGGTTGTCAATGTGTGCACTCAACTTCCAGAGTTAAACCCGTGTGTGGATTCAGCAGTCTGCAAACACTTTCTCTGCAGAGTCCCAAAACAGGCGTTTTCAGCCCTATACCGCCATATGGAAGAAACAGCAGTAACCCCAGGGAAATATCTGCTTCTAAATCCAAAACGCAGCTACCTAACAGAACGGTTGTCAATGTGTGCACTCAACTTCCAGAGTTAAACCCGTGTGTGGATTCAGCAGTCTGCAAACACTTTTTCTTCAGAGTCCCAAAACAGGCGTTTTCAGCCCATTACCGGCATATGGAAGAAACAGCAGTAAGCACAGGGAAATATCTGCTTCTAAATCCAAAACGCAGCTATCTAACAGAACGGTTGTCAATGTGTGCACTCAACTTCCAGAGTTAAACCCGTGTGTGGATTCAGCAGTCTGCAAACACTTTCTCTGCAGAGTCCCAAAACAGGCGTTTTCAGCCCATTACCGGCATATGGAAGAAACAGCAGTAAGCACAGGGAAATATCTGCTTCTAAATCCAAAACGCAGCTATCTAACAGAACAGTTGTCAATGTGTGCACTCAACTTCCAGAGTTAAACCCGTGTGTGGATTCAGCAGTCTGCAAACACTTTCTCTGCAGAGTCCCAAAACAGGCGTTTTCAGCCCATTACCGGCATATGGAAGAAACAGCAGTAAGCACAGGGAAATATCTGCTTCTAAATCCAAAACGCAGCTATCTAACAGAACGGTTGTCAATGTGTGCACTCAACTTCCAGAGTTAAACCCGTGTGTGGATTCAGCAGTCTGCAAAAACTTTCTCTGCAGAGTCCCAAAACAGGCGTTTTCAGCCCATTACCGGCATATGGAAGAAACAGCAGTAAGCACAGGGAAATATCTGCTTCTAAATCCAAAACGCAGCTATCTAACAGAACGGTTGTCAATGTGTGCACTCAACTTCCAGAGTTAAACCCGTGTGTGGATTCAGCAGTCTGCAAACATCTTCTCTGCAGAGTCCCAAAACAGTCGTTTTCAGCCCATTACCGGCATATGGAAGAAACGGCAGTAAGCACAGGGAAATATCTGCTTCTAAATCCAAAACGCAGCTATCTAACAGAACGGTTGTCAATGTGTGCACTCAACTTCCAGAGTTAAACCCGTGTGTGGATTCAGCAGTCTGCAAACACTTTCTCTGCAGAGTCCCAAAACAGGCGTTTTCAGCCCTTTACCGGCATATGGAAGAAACAGCAGTAAGCACAGGGAAATATCTGCTTCTAAATCCAAAACGCAGCTATCTAACAGAACGGTTGTCAATGTGTGCACTCAACTTCCAGAGTTAAACCCGTGTGTGGATTCAGCAGTCTGCAAACACTTTCTCTACAGAGTCCCAAAACAGGCGTTTTCAGCCCATTACCGGCATATGGAAGAAACAGCAGTAAGCACAGGGAAATATCTGCTTCTAAATCCAAAAAGGAGCTATCTAACAGAGCGGTTGTCAATGTGTGCACTCAACTTCCAGAGTTAAACCCGTGTGTGGATTCAGCAGTCTGCAAACACTTTCTCTGCAGAGTCCCAAAGCAGGCGTTTTCAGCCCTTTACCGGCATATGGAAGAAACAGCAGTAAGCCCAGGGAAATATCTGCTTCTAAATCCAAAACGCAGCTATCTAACAGAACGGTTGTCAATGTGTGCACTCAACTTCCAGAGTTAAACCCGTGTGTGGATTCAGCAGTCTGCAAACACTTTCTCTGCAGAGTCCCAAAACAGGCGTTTTCAGCCCATTACCGGCATATGGAAGAAACAGCAGTAAGCACAGGGAAATATCTGCTTCTAAATCCAAAACGCAGCTATCTAACAGAACGGTTGTCAATGTGTGCACTCAACTTCCAGAGATAAACCCGTGTGTGGATTCAGCAGTCTGCAAACACTTTCTCTGCAGAGTCCCAAAACAGGCGTTTTCACCCCATTATCGGCATATGGAAGAAACAGCAGTAAGCACAGGGAAATATCTGCTTCTAAATCCAAAACGCAGCTATCTAACAGAACGGTTGTCAATGTGTGCACTCAACTTCCAGAGTTAAACCCGTGTGTGGATTCAGCAGTCTGCAAACACTTTCTCTGCAGAGTCCCAAAACAGGCGTTTTCAGCCCATTACCGGCATATGGAAGAAACGGCAGTAAGCACAGGGAAATATCTGCTTCTAAATCCAAAACGCAGCTATCTAACAGAACGGTTGTCAATGTGTGCACTCAACTTCCAGAGTTAAACCAGTGTGTGGATTCAGCAGTCTGCAAACCCTTTCTCTGCAGAGTCCCAAAACAGGCGTTTTCAGCCCTTTACCGGCATATGGAAGAAACAGCAGTAAGCACAGGGAAATATCTGCTTCTAAATCCAAAACGCAGCTATCTAACAGAACGGTTGTCAATGTGTGCACTCAACTTCCAGAGTTAAACCCGTGTGTGGAATTCAGCAGTCTGCAAACACTTTCTCTGCAGAGTCCCAAAACAGGCGTTTTCAGCCCATTACCGGCATATGGAATAAACAGCAGTAAGGACAGGGAAATATCTGCTTCTAAATCCAAAACGCAGCTATCTAACAGAACGGTTGTCAATGTGTGCACTCAACTTCCAGAGTTAAACCCGTGTGTGGATTCAGCAGTCTGCAAACACTTTCTCTGCAGAGTCCCAAAACAGGCGTTTTCAGCCCATTACCGGCATATGGAAGAAACAGCAGTAAGCACAGGGAAATATCTGCTTCTAAATCCAAAACGCAGCTATCTAACAGAACGGTTGTCAATGTGTACACTCAACTTCCAGAGTTAAACCCGTGTGTGGATTCAGCAGTCTGCAAACACTTTCTCTCCAGAGTCCCAAAACAGGCGTTTTCAGCCCATTACCGGCATATGGAAGAAACGGCAGTAAGCACAGGGAAATATCTGCTTCTAAATCCAAAACGCAGCTATCTAACAGAACGGTTGTCAATGTGTGCACTCAACTTCCAGAGTTAAACCCGTGTGTGGATTCAGCAGTCTGCAAACACTTTCTCTGCAGAGTCCCAAAACAGGCGTTTTCAGCCCATTACCGGCATATGGAAGAAACAGCAGTAAGCACAGGGAAATATCTGCTTCTAAATCCAAAACGCAGCTATCTAACAGAACGGTTGTCAATGTGTGCACTCAACTTAAAGTGTTAAACCCGTGTGTGGATTCAGCAGTCTGCAAACACTTTCTCTGCAGAGAACCAAAACAGGCGTTTTCAGCCCATTACCGGCATATGGAAGAAACAGCAGTAAGCACAGGGAAATATCTGCTTCTAAATCCAAAACGCAGCTATCTAACAGAACGGTTGTCAATGTGTGCACTCAACTTCCAGAGTTAAACCCGTGTGTGGATTCAGCAGTCTGCAAACACTTTCTCTGCAGAGTCCCAAAACAGGCGTTTTCAGCCCATTACCGGCACATGGAAGAAACAGCAGTAAGCACAGGGAAATATCTGCTTCTAAATCCAAAACGCAGCTATCTAACAGAACGGTTGTCAATGTGTACACTCAACTTCCAGAGTTAAACCGGTGTGGATTCAGCAGTCTGCAAACACTTTCTCTCCAGAGTCCCAAAACAGGCGTTTTCAGCCCATTACCGGCATATGGAAGAAACGGCAGTAAGCACAGGGAAATATCTGCTTCTAAATCCAAAACGCAGCTATCTAACAGAACGGTTGTCAATGTGTGCACTCAACTTCCAGAGTTAAACCCGTGTGTGGATTCAGCAGTCTGCAAACACTTTCTCTGCAGAGTCCCAAAACAGGCGTTTTCAGCCCATTACCGGCATATGGAAGAAACAGCAGTAAGCACAGGGAAATATCTGCTTCTAAATCCAAAACGCAGCTATCTAACAGAACGGTTGTCAATGTGTGCACTCAACTTCCAGAGTTAAACCCGTGTGTGGATTCAGCAGTCTGCAAACACTTTCTCTGCAGAGTCCCAAAACAGGCGTTTTCAGCCCATTACCGGCATATGGAAGAAACAGCAGTAAGCCCAGGGAAATATCTGCTTCTAAATCCAAAACGCAGCTATCTAACAAACGGTTGTCAATGTGTGCACTCAACTTCCAGAGTTAAACCCGTGTGTGGATTCAGCAGTCTGCAAACACTTTCTCTGCAGAGTCCCAAAACAGGCGTTTTCAGCCCATTACCGGCGTATGGAAGAAACAGCAGTAAGCACAGGGAAATATCTGCTTCTAAATCCAAAACGCAGCTATCTAACAGAACGGTTGTCAATGTGTGCACTCAACTTCCAGAGTTAAACCCGTGTGTGGATTCAGCAGTCTGCAAACACTTTCTCTGCAGAGTCCCAAAACAGGCGTTTTCAGCCCATTACCGGCATATGGAAGAAACGGCAGTAAGCACAGGGAAATATCTGCTTCTAAATCCAAAACGCAGCTATCTAACAGAACGGTTGTCAATGTGTGCACTCAACTTCCAGAGTTAAACCGGTGTGGATTCAGCAGTCTGCAAACACTTTCTCTCCAGAGTCCCAAAACAGGCGTTTTCAGCCCATTACCGGCATATGGAAGAAACGGCAGTAAGCACAGGGAAATATCTGCTTCTAAATCCAAAACGCAGCTATCTAACAGAACGGTTGTCAATGTGTGCACTCAACTTAAAGTGTTAAACCTGTGTGTGGATTCAGCAGTCTGCAAACACTTTCTCTGCAGAGAACCAAAACAGGCGTTTTCAGCCCATTACCGGCATATGGAAGAAACAGCAGTAAGCACAGGGAAATATCTGCTTCTAAATCCAAAACGCAGCTATCTAACAGAACGGTTGTCAATGTGTGCACTCAACTTCCAGAGTTAAACCCGTGTGTGGATTCAGCAGTCTGCAAACACTTTCTCTGCAGAGTCCCAAAACAGGCGTTTTCAGCCCATTACCGGCATATGGAAGAAACAGCAGTAAGCACAGGGAAATATCTGCTTCTAAATCCAAAACGCAGCTATCTAACAGAACGGTTGTCAATGTGTGCACTCAACTTCCAGAGTTAAACCGGTGTGGATTCAGCAGTCTGCAAACACTTTCTCTCCAGAGTCCCAAAACAGGCGTTTTCAGCCCATTACCGGCATATGGAAGAAACGGCAGTAAGCACAGGGAAATATCTGCTTCTAAATCCAAAACGCAGCTATCTAACAGAACGGTTGTCAATGTGTGCACTCAACTTCCAGAGTTAAACCCGTGTGTGGATTCAGCAGTCTGCAAACACTTTCTCTGCAGAGTCCCAAAACAGGCGTTTTCAGCCCATTACCGGCATATGGAAGAAACAGCAGTAAGCCCAGGGAAATATCTGCTTCTAAATCCAAAACGCAGCTATCTAACAGAACGGTTGTCAATGTGTGCACTCAACTTCCAGAGTTAAACCCGTGTGTGGATTCAGCAGTCTGCAAACACTTTCTCTGCAGAGTCCCAAAACAGGCGTTTTCAGCCCTATACCGCCATATGGAAGAAACAGCAGTAACCCCAGGGAAATATCTGCTTCTAAATCCAAAACGCAGCTACCTAACAGAACGGTTGTCAATGTGTGCACTCAACTTCCAGAGTTAAACCCGTGTGTGGATTCAGCAGTCTGCAAACACTTTTTCTTCAGAGTCCCAAAACAGGCGTTTTCAGCCCATTACCGGCATATGGAAGAAACAGCAGTAAGCACAGGGAAATATCTGCTTCTAAATCCAAAACGCAGCTATCTAACAGAACGGTTGTCAATGTGTGCACTCAACTTCCAGAGTTAAACCCGTGTGTGGATTCAGCAGTCTGCAAACACTTTCTCTGCAGAGTCCCAAAACAGGCGTTTTCAGCCCATTACCGGCATATGGAAGAAACAGCAGTAAGCACAGGGAAATATCTGCTTCTAAATCCAAAACGCAGCTATCTAACAGAACAGTTGTCAATGTGTGCACTCAACTTCCAGAGTTAAACCCGTGTGTGGATTCAGCAGTCTGCAAACACTTTCTCTGCAGAGTCCCAAAACAGGCGTTTTCAGCCCATTACCGGCATATGGAAGAAACAGCAGTAAGCACAGGGAAATATCTGCTTCTAAATCCAAAACGCAGCTATCTAACAGAACGGTTGTCAATGTGTGCACTCAACTTCCAGAGTTAAACCCGTGTGTGGATTCAGCAGTCTGCAAAAACTTTCTCTGCAGAGTCCCAAAACAGGCGTTTTCAGCCCATTACCGGCATATGGAAGAAACAGCAGTAGGCACAGGGAAATATCTGCTTCTAAATCCAAAACGCAGCTATCTAACAGAACGGTTGTCAATGTGTGCACTCAACTTCCAGAGTTAAACCCGTGTGTGGATTCAGCAGTCTGCAAACATCTTCTCTGCAGAGTCCCAAAACAGTCGTTTTCAGCCCATTACCGGCATATGGAAGAAACGGCAGTAAGCACAGGGAAATATCTGCTTCTAAATCCAAAACGCAGCTATCTAACAGAACGGTTGTCAATGTGTGCACTCAACTTCCAGAGTTAAACCCGTGTGTGGATTCAGCAGTCTGCAAACACTTTCTCTGCAGAGTCCCAAAACAGGCGTTTTCAGCCCTTTACCGGCATATGGAAGAAACAGCAGTAAGCACAGGGAAATATCTGCTTCTAAATCCAAAACGCAGCTATCTAACAGAACGGTTGTCAATGTGTGCACTCAACTTCCAGAGTTAAACCCGTGTGTGGATTCAGCAGTCTGCAAACACTTTCTCTACAGAGTCCCAAAACAGGCGTTTTCAGCCCATTACCGGCATATGGAAGAAACAGCAGTAAGCACAGGGAAATATCTGCTTCTAAATCCAAAAAGGAGCTATCTAACAGAGCGGTTGTCAATGTGTGCACTCAACTTCCAGAGTTAAACCCGTGTGTGGATTCAGCAGTCTGCAAACACTTTCTCTGCAGAGTCCCAAAGCAGGCGTTTTCAGCCCTTTACCGGCATATGGAAGAAACAGCAGTAAGCCCAGGGAAATATCTGCTTCTAAATCCAAAACGCAGCTATCTAACAGAACGGTTGTCAATGTGTGCACTCAACTTCCAGAGTTAAACCCGTGTGTGGATTCAGCAGTCTGCAAACACTTTCTCTGCAGAGTCCCAAAACAGGCGTTTTCAGCCCATTACCGGCATATGGAAGAAACAGCAGTAAGCACAGGGAAATATCTGCTTCTAAATCCAAAACGCAGCTATCTAACAGAACGGTTGTCAATGTGTGCACTCAACTTCCAGAGATAAACCCGTGTGTGGATTCAGCAGTCTGCAAACACTTTCTCTGCAGAGTCCCAAAACAGGCGTTTTCACCCCATTATCGGCATATGGAAGAAACAGCAGTAAGCACAGGGAAATATCTGCTTCTAAATCCAAAACGCAGCTATCTAACAGAACGGTTGTCAATGTGTGCACTCAACTTCCAGAGTTAAACCCGTGTGTGGATTCAGCAGTCTGCAAACACTTTCTCTGCAGAGTCCCAAAACAGGCGTTTTCAGCCCATTACCGGCATATGGAAGAAACGGCAGTAAGCACAGGGAAATATCTGCTTCTAAATCCAAAACGCAGCTATCTAACAGAACGGTTGTCAATGTGTGCACTCAACTTCCAGAGTTAAACCAGTGTGTGGATTCAGCAGTCTGCAAACCCTTTCTCTGCAGAGTCCCAAAACAGGCGTTTTCAGCCCTTTACCGGCATATGGAAGAAACAGCAGTAAGCACAGGGAAATATCTGCTTCTAAATCCAAAACGCAGCTATCTAACAGAACGGTTGTCAATGTGTGCACTCAACTTCCAGAGTTAAACCCGTGTGTGGAATTCAGCAGTCTGCAAACACTTTCTCTGCAGAGTCCCAAAACAGGCGTTTTCAGCCCATTACCGGCATATGGAATAAACAGCAGTAAGGACAGGGAAATATCTGCTTCTAAATCCAAAACGCAGCTATCTAACAGAACGGTTGTCAATGTGTGCACTCAACTTCCAGAGTTAAACCCGTGTGTGGATTCAGCAGTCTGCAAACACTTTCTCTGCAGAGTCCCAAAACAGGCGTTTTCAGCCCATTACCGGCATATGGAAGAAACAGCAGTAAGCACAGGGAAATATCTGCTTCTAAATCCAAAACGCAGCTATCTAACAGAACGGTTGTCAATGTGTACACTCAACTTCCAGAGTTAAACCCGTGTGTGGATTCAGCAGTCTGCAAACACTTTCTCTCCAGAGTCCCAAAACAGGCGTTTTCAGCCCATTACCGGCATATGGAAGAAACGGCAGTAAGCACAGGGAAATATCTGCTTCTAAATCCAAAACGCAGCTATCTAACAGAACGGTTGTCAATGTGTGCACTCAACTTCCAGAGTTAAACCCGTGTGTGGATTCAGCAGTCTGCAAACACTTTCTCTGCAGAGTCCCAAAACAGGCGTTTTCAGCCCATTACCGGCATATGGAAGAAACAGCAGTAAGCACAGGGAAATATCTGCTTCTAAATCCAAAACGCAGCTATCTAACAGAACGGTTGTCAATGTGTGCACTCAACTTAAAGTGTTAAACCCGTGTGTGGATTCAGCAGTCTGCAAACACTTTCTCTGCAGAGAACCAAAACAGGCGTTTTCAGCCCATTACCGGCATATGGAAGAAACAGCAGTAAGCACAGGGAAATATCTGCTTCTAAATCCAAAACGCAGCTATCTAACAGAACGGTTGTCAATGTGTGCACTCAACTTCCAGAGTTAAACCCGTGTGTGGATTCAGCAGTCTGCAAACACTTTCTCTGCAGAGTCCCAAAACAGGCGTTTTCAGCCCATTACCGGCACATGGAAGAAACAGCAGTAAGCACAGGGAAATATCTGCTTCTAAATCCAAAACGCAGCTATCTAACAGAACGGTTGTCAATGTGTACACTCAACTTCCAGAGTTAAACCGGTGTGGATTCAGCAGTCTGCAAACACTTTCTCTCCAGAGTCCCAAAACAGGCGTTTTCAGCCCATTACCGGCATATGGAAGAAACGGCAGTAAGCACAGGGAAATATCTGCTTCTAAATCCAAAACGCAGCTATCTAACAGAACGGTTGTCAATGTGTGCACTCAACTTCCAGAGTTAAACCCGTGTGTGGATTCAGCAGTCTGCAAACACTTTCTCTGCAGAGTCCCAAAACAGGCGTTTTCAGCCCATTACCGGCATATGGAAGAAACAGCAGTAAGCACAGGGAAATATCTGCTTCTAAATCCAAAACGCAGCTATCTAACAGAACGGTTGTCAATGTGTGCACTCAACTTCCAGAGTTAAACCCGTGTGTGGATTCAGCAGTCTGCAAACACTTTCTCTGCAGAGTCCCAAAACAGGCGTTTTCAGCCCATTACCGGCATATGGAAGAAACAGCAGTAAGCCCAGGGAAATATCTGCTTCTAAATCCAAAACGCAGCTATCTAACAAACGGTTGTCAATGTGTGCACTCAACTTCCAGAGTTAAACCCGTGTGTGGATTCAGCAGTCTGCAAACACTTTCTCTGCAGAGTCCCAAAACAGGCGTTTTCAGCCCATTACCGGCATATGGAAGAAACAGCAGTAAGCACAGGGAAATATCTGCTTCTAAATCCAAAACGCAGCTATCTAACAGAACGGTTGTCAATGTGTGCACTCAACTTCCAGAGTTAAACCCGTGTGTGGATTCAGCAGTCTGCAAACACTTTCTCTGCAGAGTCCCAAAACAGGCGTTTTCAGCCCATTACCGGCATATGGAAGAAACGGCAGTAAGCACAGGGAAATATCTGCTTCTAAATCCAAAACGCAGCTATCTAACAGAACGGTTGTCAATGTGTGCACTCAACTTCCAGAGTTAAACCAGTGTGTGGATTCAGCAGTCTGCAAACCGTTTCTCTGCAGAGTCCCAAAACAGGCGTTTTCAGCCCTTTACCGGCATTTGGAAGAAACGGGAGTAAGCACAGGGAAATATCTGCTTCTAAATCCAAAACGCAGCTATCTAACAGAACGGTTGTCAATGTGTGCACTCAACTTCCAGAGTTAAACCCGTGTGTGGATTCAGCAGTCTGCAAACACTTTCTCTGCAGAGTCCCAAAACAGGCGTTTTCAGCCCATTACCGGCATATGGAAGAAACAGCAGTAAGCACAGGGAAATATCTGCTTCTAAATCCAAAACGCAGCTATTTAACAGAACGGTTGTCAATGTGTGCACTCAACTTCCAGAGTTAAACCCGTGTGTGGATTCAGCAGTCTGCAAACACTTTCTCTGCAGAGTCCCAAAACAGGCGTTTTCAGCCCATTACCGGCATATGGAAGAAACGGCAGTAAGCACAGGGAAATATCTGCTTCTAAATCCAAAACGCAGCTATCTAACAGAACGGTTGTCAATGTGTGCACTCAACTTCCAGAGTTAAACCCGTGTGTGGATTCAGCAGTCTGCAAACACTTTCTCTGCAGAGTCCCAAAACAGGCGTTTTCAGTCCTTTACCGGCATATGGAAGAAACAGCAGTAAGCCCAGGGAAATATCTGCTTCTAAATCCAAAACGCAGCTATCTAACAGAACGGTTGTCAATGTGTGCACTCAACTTCCAGAGTTAAACCCGTGTGTGGATTCAGCAGTCTGCAAACACTTTCTCTGCAGAGTCCCAAAACAGGCGTTTTCAGTCCTTTACCGGCATATGGAAGAAACAGCAGTAAGCCCAGGGAAATATCTGCTTCTAAATCCAAAACGCAGCTATCTAACAGAACGGTTGTCAATGTGTGCACTCAACTTCCAGTTAAACCAGTGTGTGGATTCAGCAGTCTTCAAACACTTTCTCTGCAGAGTCCGAAAACAGGCGTTTTCAGCCCTTTACCGGCATATGGAAGAAACAGCAGTAAGCACAGGGAAATATCTGCTTCTAAATCCAAAACGCAGCTATCTAACAGAACGGTTGTCAATGTGTGCACTCAACTTCCAGAGTTAAACCCGTGTGTGGATTCAGCAGTCTGCAAACACTTTCTCTGCAGAGTCCCAAAACAGGCGTTTTCAGCCCATTACCGGCATATGGAAGAAACAGCAGTAAACCCAGGGAAATATCTGCTTCTAAATCCAAAACGCAGCTATCTAACAGAACGGTTGTCAATGTGTGCACTCAACTTCCAGAGGTAAACCCGTGTGTGGATTCAGCAGTCTGCAAACACTTTCTCTGCACAGTCCCAAAACAGGCGTTTTCAGCCCATTACCGGCATATGGAAGAAACAGCAGTAAGCACAGGGAAATATCTGCTTCTAAATCCAAAACGCAGCTATCTAACAGAACGGTTGTCAATGTGTGCACTCAACTTCCAGAGTTAAACCCGTGTGTGGATTCAGCAGTCTGCAAACACTTTCTCTGCAGAGTCCCAAAACAGGCGTTTTCAGCCCATTACCGGCATATGGAAGAAACAGCAGTAAGCACAGGGAAATATCTGCTTCTAAATCCAAAACGCAGCTATCTAACAGAACGGTTGTCAATGTGTGCACTCAACTTCCAGAGTTAAACCCGTGTGTGGATTCAGCAGTCTGCAAACACTTTCTCTGCAGAGTCCCAAAACAGGCGTTTTCAGCCCATTACCGGCATATGGAAGAAACAGCAGTAAGCACAGGGAAATATCTGCTTCTAAATCCAAAACGCAGCTATCTAACAAACGGTTGTCAATGTGTGCACTCAACTTCCAGAGTTAAACCCGTGTGTGGATTCAGCAGTCTGCAAACACTTTCTCTGCAGAGTCCCAAAACAGGCGTTTTCAGCCCATTACCGGCATATGGAAGAAACAGCAGTAAGCACAGGGAAATATCTGCTTCTAAATCCAAAACGCAGCTATCTAACAGAACGGTTGTCAATGTGTGCACTCAACTTCCAGAGTTAAACCCGTGTGTGGATTCAGCAGTCTGCAAACACTTTCTCTGCAGAGTCCCAAAACAGGCGTTTTCAGCCCATTACCGGCATATGGAAGAAACGGCAGTAAGCACAGGGAAATATCTGCTTCTAAATCCAAAACGCAGCTATCTAACAGAACGGTTGTCAATGTGTGCACTCAACTTCCAGAGTTAAACCAGTGTGTGGATTCAGCAGTCTGCAAACCCTTTCTCTGCAGAGTCCCAAAACAGGCGTTTTCAGCCCTTTACCGGCATATGGAAGAAACGGGAGTAAGCACAGGGAAATATCTGCTTCTAAATCCAAAACGCAGCTATCTAACAGAACGGTTGTCAATGTGTGCACTCAACTTCCAGAGTTAAACCCGTGTGTGGATTCAGCAGTCTGCAAACACTTTCTCTGCAGAGTCCCAAAACAGACGTTTTCAGCCCATTACCGGCATATGGAAGAAACAGCAGTAAGCACAGGGAAATATCTGCTTCTAAATCCAAAACGCAGCTATTTAACAGAACGGTTGTCAATGTGTGCACTCAACTTCCAGAGTTAAACCCGTGTGTGGATATCAGCAGTCTGCAAACACTTTCTCTGCAGAGTCCCAAAACAGGCGTTTTCAGCCCATTACCGGCATATGGAAGAAACAGCAGTAAGCACAGGGAAATATCTGCTTCTAAATCCAAAACGCAGCTATCTAACAGAACGGTTGTCAATGTGTGCACTCAACTTCCAGAGTTAAACCCGTGTGTGGATTCAGCAGTCTGCAAACACTTTCTCTGCAGAGTCCCAAAACAGGCGTTTTCAGCCCATTACCGGCATATGGAAGAAACGGCAGTAAGCACAGTGAAATATCTGCTTCTAAATCCAAAACGCAGCTATCTAACAGAACGGCTGTCAATGTGTGCACTCAACTTCCAGAGTTAAACCGTGTGTGGATTCAGCAGTCTGCAAACACTTTCTCTGCAGAGTCCCAAAACAGGCGTTTTCAGTCCTTTACCGGCATATGGAAGAAACAGCAGTAAGCCCAGGGAAATATCTGCTTCTAAATCCAAAACGCAGCTATCTAACAGAACGGTTGTCAATGTGTGCACTCAACTTCCAGAGTTAAACCCGTGTGTGGATTCAGCAGTCTGCAAACACTTTCTCTGCAGAGT
This sequence comes from Aotus nancymaae, assembly GCF_030222135.1. Taxonomy (NCBI): domain Eukaryota; kingdom Metazoa; phylum Chordata; class Mammalia; order Primates; family Aotidae; genus Aotus; species Aotus nancymaae. The sequence goes on from NW_026988998.1 coordinate 31,587, forward strand.
CCCAAAACAGGCGTTTTCAGCCCTTTACCGGCATATGGAAGAAACGGCAGTAAGCCCAGGGAAATATCTGCTTCTAAATCCAAAACGCAGCTATCTAACAGAACGGTTGTCAATGTGTGCACTCAACTTCCAGAGTTAAACCCGTGTGTGGATTCAGCAGTCTGCAAACACTTTCTCTGCAGAGTCCCAAAACAGGCGTTTTCAGCCCATTACCGGCATATGGAAGAAACAGCAGTAAGCACAGGGAAATATCTGCTTCTAAATCCAAAACGCAGCTATCTAACAGAACGGTTGTCAATGTGTGCACTCAACTTCCAGAGTTAAACCCGTGTGTGGATTCAGCAGCCTGCAAACACTTTCTCTGCAGAGTACCAAAACAGGCGTTTTCAGCCCATTACCGGCATATGGAAGAAACGGCAGTAAGCACAGGGAAATATCTGCTTCTAAATCCAAAACGCAGCTATCTAACAGAACGGTTGTCAATGTGTGCACTCAACTTCCAGAGTTAAACCAGTGTGTGGATTCAGCAGTCTGCAAACCCTTTCTCTGCAGAGTCCCAAAACAGGCGTTTTCAGCCCTTTACCGGCATATGGAAGAAACAGCAGTAAGCGCAGGGAAATATCTGCTTCTAAATCCAAAACGCAGCTATCTAACAGAACGGTTGTCAATGTGTGCACTCAACTTCCAGAGTTAAACCCGTGTGTGGATTCAGCAGTCTGCAAACACTTTCTCTGCAGAGTCCCAAAACAGGCGTTTTCAGCCCATTACCGGCATATGGAAGAAACAGCAGTAAGGACAGGGAAATATCTGCTTCTAAATCCAAAACGCAGCTATCTAACAGAACGGTTGTCAATGTGTGCACTCAACTTCCAGAGTTAAACCCGTGTGTGGATTCAGCAGTCTGCAAACACTTTCTCTGCAGAGTCCCAAAACAGGCGTTTTCAGCCCATTACCGGCATATGGAAGAAACAGCAGTAAGCACAGGGAAATATCTGCTTCTAAATCCAAAACGCAGCTATCTAACAGAACGGTTGTCAATGTGTGCACTCAACTTCCAGAGTTAAACCCGTGTGTGGATTCAGCAGTCTGCAAACACTTTCTCTCCAGAGTCCCAAAACAGGCGTTTTCAGCCCATTACCGGCATATGGAAGAAACGGCAGTAAGCACAGGGAAATATCTGCTTCTAAATCCAAAACGCAGCTATCTAACAGAACGGTTGTCAATGTGTGCACTCAACTTCCAGAGTTAAACCCGTGTGTGGATTCAGCAGTCTGCAAACACTTTCTCTGCAGAGTCCCAAAACAGGCGTTTTCAGCCCATTACCGGCATATGGAAGAAACAGCAGTAAGCACAGGGAAATATCTGCTTCTAAATCCAAAACGCAGCTATCTAACAGAACGGTTGTCAATGTGTGCACTCAACTCCCAGAGATAAACCCGTGTGTGGATTCAGCAGTCTGCAAACACTTTCTCTGCAGAGAACCAAAACAGGCGTTTTCAGCCCATTACCGGCATATGGAAGAAACAGCAGTAAGCACAGGGAAATATCTGCTTCTAAATCCAAAACGCAGCTATCTAACAGAACGGTTGTCAATGTGTACACTCAACTTCCAGAGTTAAACCGGTGTGGATTCAGCAGTCTGCAAACACTTTCACTCCAGAGTCCCAAAACAGGCGTTTTCAGCCCATTACCGGCATATGGAAGAAACGGCAGTAAGCACAGGGAAATATCTGCTTCTAAATCCAAAACGCAGCTATCTAACAGAACGGTTGTCAATGTGTGCACTCAACTTCCAGAGTTAAACCCGTGTGTGGATTCAGCAGTCTGCAAACACTTTCTCTGCAGAGTCCCAAAACAGGCGTTTTCAGCCCATTACCGGCATATGGAAGAAACAGCAGTAAGCACAGGGAAATATCTGCTTCTAAATCCAAAACGCAGCTATCTAACAGAACGGTTGTCAATGTGTGCACTCAACTTCCAGAGATAAACCTGTGTGTGGATTCAGCAGTCTGCAAACACTTTCTCTGCAGAGTCCCAAAACAGGCGTTTTCAGCCCATTACCGGCATATGGAAGAAACAGCAGTAAGCACAGGGAAATATCTGCTTCTAAATCCAAAACGCAGCTATCTAACAGAACGGTTGTCAATGTGTGCACTCAACTTTCCAGAGTTAAACCCGTGTGTGGATTCAGCAGTCTGCAAACACTTTCTCTGCAGAGTCCCAAAACAGGCGTTTTCAGCCCATTACCGGCATATGGAAGAAACAGCAGTAAGCACAGGGAAATATCTGCTTCTAAATCCAAAACGCAGCTATCTAACAGAACGGTTGTCAATGTGTGCACTCAACTTCCAGAGTTAAACCCGTGTGTGGATTCAGCAGTCTGCAAACACTTTCTCTGCAGAGTCCCAAAACAGGCGTTTTCAGCCCATTACCGGCATATGGAAGAAACAGCAGTAAACCCAGGGAAATATCTGCTTCTAAATCCAAAACGCAGCTATCTAACAGAACGGTTGTCAATGTGTGCACTCAACTTCCAGAGTTAAACCCGTGTGTGGATTCAGCAGTCTGCAAACACTTTCTCTGCAGAGTCCCAAAACAGGCGTTTTCAGTCCATTACCGGCATATGGAAGAAACAGCAGTAAGCACAGGGAAATATCTGCTTCTAAATCCAAAACGCAGCTATCTAACAGAACGGTTGTCAATGTGTGCACTCAACTTCCAGAGTTAAACCCGTGTGTGGATTCAGCAGTCTGCAAACACTTTCTCTGCAGAGTCCCAAAACAGGCGTTTTCAGCCCATTACCGGCATATGGAAGAAACAGCAGTAAGCACAGGGAAATATCTGCTTCTAAATCCAAAACGCAGCTATCTAACAGAACGGTTGTCAATGTGTGCACTCAACTTCCAGAGTTAAACCGGTGTGTGGATTCAGCAGTCTGCAAACACTTTCTCTACAGAGTCCCAAAACAGGCGTTTTCAGCCCATTACCGGCATATGGAAGAAACAGCAGTAAGCCCAGGGAAATATCTGCTTCTAAATCCAAAACGCAGCTATCTAACAATCGGTTGTCAATGTGTGCACTCAACTTCCAGAGTTAAACCCGTGTGTGGATTCAGCAGTCTGCAAACACTTTCTCTGCAGAGTCCCAAAACAGGCGTTTTCAGCCCATTACCGGCATATGGAAGAAACAGCAGTAAGCACAGGGAAATATCTGCTTCTAAATCCAAAACGCAGCTATCTAACAGAACGGTTGTCAATGTGTGCACTCAACTTCCAGAGTTAAACCCGTGTGTGGATTCAGCAGTCTGCAAACACTTTCTCTGCAGAGTCCCAAAACAGGCGTTTTCAGCCCATTACCGGCATATGGAAGAAACAGCAGTAAGCACAGGGAAATATCTGCTTCTAAATCCAAAACGCAGCTATCTAACAGAACGGTTGTCAATGTGTGCACTCAACTTCCAGAGTTAAACCCGTGTGTGGATTCAGCAGTCTGCAAACACTTTCTCTGCAGAGTCCCAAAACAGGCGTTTTCAGCCCATTACCGGCATATGGAAGAAACAGCAGTAAGCCCAGGGAAATATCTGCTTCTAAATCCAAACGCAGCTATCTAACAGAACGGTTGTCAATGTGTGCACTCAACTTCCAGAGTTAAACCCGTGTGTGGATTCAGCAGTCTGCAAACACTTTCTCTGCAGAGTCCCAAAACAGGCGTTTTCAGCCCATTACCGGCACATGGAAGAAACAGCAGTAAGCACAGGGAAATATCTGCTTCTAAATCCAAAACGCAGCTATCTAACAGAACGGTTGTCAATGTGTGCACTCAACTTCCAGAGTTAAACCCGTGTGTGGATTCAGCAGTCTGCAAACACTTTCTCTGCAGAGTCCCAAAACAGGCGTTTTCAGTCCATTACCGGCATATGGAAGAAACAGCAGTAAGCACAGGGAAATATCTGCTTCTAAATCCAAAACGCAGCTATCTAACAGAACGGTTGTCAATGTGTGCACTCAACTTCCAGAGTTAAACCGTGTGTGGATTCAGCAGTCTGCAAACACTTTCTCTGCAGAGTCCCAAAACAGGCGTTTTCAGCCCATTACCGGCATATGGAAGAAACAGCAGTAAGCACAGGGAAATATCTGCTTCTAAATCCAAAACGCAGCTATCTAACAGAACGGTTGTCAATGTGTGCACTCAACTTCCAGAGTTAAACCGGTGTGTGGATTCAGCAGTCTGCAAACACTTTCTCTACAGAGTCCCAAAACAGGCGTTTTCAGCCCATTACCGGCATATGGAAGAAACAGCAGTAAGCCCAGGGAAATATCTGCTTCTAAATCCAAAACGCAGCTATCTAACAATCGGTTGTCAATGTGTGCACTCAACTTCCAGAGTTAAACCCGTGTGTGGATTCAGCAGTCTGCAAACACTTTCTCTGCAGAGTCCCAAAACAGGCGTTTTCAGCCCATTACCGGCATATGGAAGAAACAGCAGTAAGCACAGGGAAATATCTGCTTCTAAATCCAAAACGCAGCTATCTAACAGAACGGTTGTCAATGTGTGCACTCAACTTCCAGAGATAAACCCGTGTGTGGATTCAGCAGTCTGCAAACACTTTCTCTGCAGAGTCCCAAAACAGGCGTTTTCAGCCCATTACCGGCATATGGAAGAAACAGCAGTAAGCACAGGGAAATATCTGCTTCTAAATCCAAAACGCAGCTATCTAACAGAACGGTTGTCAATGTGTGCACTCAACTTCCAGAGTTAAACCCGTGTGTGGATTCAGCAGTCTGCAAACACTTTCTCTGCAGAGTCCCAAAACAGGCGTTTTCAGCCCATTACCGGCATATGGAAGAAACAGCAGTAAGCCCAGGGAAATATCTGCTTCTAAATCCAAAACGCAGCTATCTAACAGAACGGTTGTCAATGTGTGCACTCAACTTCCAGAGTTAAACCCGTGTGTGGATTCAGCAGTCTGCAAACACTTTCTCTGCAGAGTCCCAAAACAGGCGTTTTCAGCCCATTACCGGCATATGGAAGAAACAGCAGTAAGCACAGGGAAATATCTGCTTCTAAATCCAAAACGCAGCTATCTAACAGAACGGTTGTCAATGTGTGCACTCAACTTCCAGAGTTAAACCCGTGTGTGGATTCAGCAGTCTGCAAACACTTTCTCTGCAGAGTCCCAAAACAGGCGTTTTTCAGCCCATTACCGGCATATGGAAGAAACAGCAGTAAGCACAGGGAAATATCTGCTTCTAAATCCAAAACGCAGCTATCTAACAGAACGGTTGTCAATGTGTGCACTCAACTTCCAGAGATAAACCTGTGTGTGGATTCAGCAGTCTGTAAACACATTCTCTGCACAGTCCCAAAACAGGCGTTTTCAGCCCATTACCGGCATATGGAAGAAACAGCAGTAAGCACAGGGAAATATCTGCTTCTAAATCCAAAACGCAGCTATCTAACAGAACGGTTGTCAATGTGTGCACTCAACTTCCAGAGTTAAACCCGTGTGTGGATTCAGCAGTCTGCAAACACTTTCTCTGCAGAGTCCCAAAACAGGCGTTTTCAGCCCATTACCGGCATATGGAAGAAACAGCAGTAAGCACAGGGAAATATCTGCTTCTAAATCCAAAACGCAGCTATCTAACAGAACGGTTGTCAATGTGTACACTCAACTTCCAGAGTTAAACACGTGTGTGGATTCAGCAGTCTGCAAACACTTTCTCTCCAGAGTCCCAAAACAGGCGTTTTCAGCCCATTACCGGCATATGGAAGAAACGGCAGTAAGCACAGGGAAATATCTGCTTCTAAATCCAAAACGCAGCTATCTAACAGAACGGTTGTCAATGTGTGCACTCAACTTCCAGAGTTAAACCCGTGTGTGGATTCAGCAGTCTGCAAACACTGTCTCTGCAGAGTCCCAAAACAGGCGTTTTCAGCCCATTACCGGCATATGGAAGAAACAGCAGTAAGCACAGGGAAATATCTGCTTCTAAATCCAAAACGCAGCTATCTAACAGAACGGTTGTCAATGTGTGCACTCAACTTCCAGAGATAAACCTGTGTGTGGATTCAGCAGTCTGCAAACACTTTCTCTGCAGAGTCCCAAAACAGGCGTTTTCAGCCCATTACCGGCATATGGAAGAAAGAACAGTAAGCACAGGGAAATATCTGCTTCTAAATCCAAAACGCAGCTATCTAACAGAACGGTTGTCAATGTGTGCACTCAACTTCCAGAGTTAAACCCGTGTGTGGATTCAGCAGTCTGCAAACACTTTCTCTGCAGAGTCCCAAAACAGGCGTTTTCAGCCCATTACCGGCATATGGAAGAAACAGCAGTAAGCACAGGGAAATATCTGCTTCTAAATCCAAAACGCAGCTATCTAACAGAACGGTTGTCAATGTGTGCACTCAACTTCCAGAGTTAAACCCGTGTGTGGATTCAGCAGTCTGCAAACACTTTCTCTGCAGAGTCCCAAAACAGACGTTTTCAGCCCATTACCGGCATATGGAAGAAACGGCAGTAAGCACAGGGAAATATCTGCTTCTAAATCCAAAACGCAGCTATCTAACAGAACGGTTGTCAATGTGTGCACTCAACTTCCAGAGTTAAACCAGTGTGTGGATTCAGCAGTCTGCAAACACTTTCTCTGCAGAGTCCCAAAACAGGCGTTTTCAGCCCATTACCGGCATATGGAAGAAACAGCAGTAAGCACAGGGAAATATCTGCTTCTAAATCCAAAACGCAGCTATCTAACAGAACGGTTGTCAATGTGTGCACTCAACTTCCAGAGTTAAACCCGTGTGTGGATTCAGCAGTCTGCAAACACTTTCTCTGCAGAGTCCCAAAACAGGCGTTTTCAGCCCATTACCAGCATACGGAAGAAACAGCAGTAAACCCAGGGAAATATCTGCTTCTAAATCCAAAACGCAGCTATCTAACAGAACGGTTGTCAATGTGTGCACTCAACTTCCAGAGTTAAACCCGTGTGTGGATTCAGCAGTCTGCAAACACTTTCTCTGCAGAGTCCCAAAACAGGCGTTTTCAGCCCATTACCGGCATATGGAAGAAACAGCAGTAAGCACAGGGAAATATCTGCTTCTAAATCCAAAACGCAGCTATCTAACAGAACGGTTGTCAATGTGTGCACTCAACTTCCAGAGTTAAACCCGTGTGTGGATTCAGCAGTCTGCAAACACTTTCTCTGCAGAGTCCCAAAACAGGCGTTTTCAGCCCATTACCGGCATATGGAAGAAACAGCAGTAAGCACAGGGAAATATCTGCTTCTAAATCCAAAAAGCAGCTATCTAACAGAACGGTTGTCAATGTGTGCACTCAACTTCCAGAGTTAAACCCGTGTGTGGATTCAGCAGTCTGCAAACACTTTCTCTGCAGAGTCCCAAAACAGGCGTTTTCAGCCCATTACCGGCATATGGAAGAAACAGCAGTAAGCACAGGGAAATATCTGCTTCTAAATCCAAAACGCAGCTATCTAACAGAACGGTTGTCAATGTGTGCACTCAACTTCCAGAGTTAAACCGGTGTGTGGATTCAGCAGTCTGCAAACACTTTCTCTACAGAGTCCCAAAACAGGCGTTTTCAGCCCATTACCGGCATATGGAAGAAACAGCAGTAAGCCCAGGGAAATATCTGCTTCTAAATCCAAAACGCAGCTATCTAACAATCGGTTGTCAATGTGTGCACTCAACTTCCAGAGTTAAACCCGTGTGTGGATTCAGCAGTCTGCAAACACTTTCTCTGCAGAGTCCCAAAACAGGCGTTTTCAGCCCATTACCGGCATATGGAAGAAACAGCAGTAAGCACAGGGAAATATCTGCTTCTAAATCCAAAACGCAGCTATCTAACAGAACGGTTGTCAATGTGTGCACTCAACTTCCAGAGATAAACCCGTGTGTGGATTCAGCAGTCTGCAAACACTTTCTCTGCAGAGTCCCAAAACAGGCGTTTTCAGCCCATTACCGGCATATGGAAGAAACAGCAGTAAGCACAGGGAAATATCTGCTTCTAAATCCAAAACGCAGCTATCTAACAGAACGGTTGTCAATGTGTGCACTCAACTTCCAGAGTTAAACCCGTGTGTGGATTCAGCAGTCTGCAAACACTTTCTCTGCAGAGTCCCAAAACAGGCGTTTTCAGCCCATTACCGGCATATGGAAGAAACAGCAGTAAGCCCAGGGAAATATCTGCTTCTAAATCCAAAACGCAGCTATCTAACAGAACGGTTGTCAATGTGTGCACTCAACTTCCAGAGTTAAACCCGTGTGTGGATTCAGCAGTCTGCAAACACTTTCTCTGCAGAGTCCCAAAACAGGCGTTTTCAGCCCATTACCGGCACATGGAAGAAACGGCAGTAAGCACAGGGAAATATCTGCTTCTAAATCCAAAACGCAGCTATCTAACAGAACGGTTGTCAATGTGTGCACTCAACTTCCAGAGTTAAACCCGTGTGTGGATTCAGCAGTCTGCAAACACTTTCTCTGCAGAGTCCCAAAACAGGCGTTTTCAGTCCATTACCGGCATATGGAAGAAACAGCAGTAAGCACAGGGAAATATCTGCTTCTAAATCCAAAACGCAGCTATCTAACAGAACGGTTGTCAATGTGTGCACTCAACTTCCAGAGTTAAACCCGTGTGTGGATTCAGCAGTCTGCAAACACTTTCTCTGCAGAGTCCCAAAACAGGCGTTTTCAGCCCATTACCGGCATATGGAAGAAACAGCAGTAAGCACAGGGAAATATCTGCTTCTAAATCCAAAACGCAGCTATCTAACAGAACGGTTGTCAATGTGTGCACTCAACTTCCAGAGTTAAACCGGTGTGTGGATTCAGCAGTCTGCAAACACTTTCTCTACAGAGTCCCAAAACAGGCGTTTTCAGCCCATTACCGGCATATGGAAGAAACAGCAGTAAGCCCAGGGAAATATCTGCTTCTAAATCCAAAACGCAGCTATCTAACAATCGGTTGTCAATGTGTGCACTCAACTTCCAGAGTTAAACCCGTGTGTGGATTCAGCAGTCTGCAAACACTTTCTCTGCAGAGTCCCAAAACAGGCGTTTTCAGCCCATTACCGGCATATGGAAGAAACAGCAGTAAGCACAGGGAAATATCTGCTTCTAAATCCAAAACGCAGCTATCTAACAGAACGGTTGTCAATGTGTGCACTCAACTTCCAGAGATAAACCCGTGTGTGGATTCAGCAGTCTGCAAACACTTTCTCTGCAGAGTCCCAAAACAGGCGTTTTCAGCCCATTACCGGCATATGGAAGAAACAGCAGTAAGCACAGGGAAATATCTGCTTCTAAATCCAAAACGCAGCTATCTAACAGAACGGTTGTCAATGTGTGCACTCAACTTCCAGAGTTAAACCCGTGTGTGGATTCAGCAGTCTGCAAACACTTTCTCTGCAGAGTCCCAAAACAGGCGTTTTCAGCCCATTACCGGCATATGGAAGAAACAGCAGTAAGCCCAGGGAAATATCTGCTTCTAAATCCAAAACGCAGCTATCTAACAGAACGGTTGTCAATGTGTGCACTCAACTTCCAGAGTTAAACCCGTGTGTGGATTCAGCAGTCTGCAAACACTTTCTCTGCAGAGTCCCAAAACAGGCGTTTTCAGCCCATTACCGGCATATGGAAGAAACAGCAGTAAGCACAGGGAAATATCTGCTTCTAAATCCAAAACGCAGCTATCTAACAGAACGGTTGTCAATGTGTGCACTCAACTTCCAGAGTTAAACCCGTGTGTGGATTCAGCAGTCTGCAAACACTTTCTCTGCAGAGTCCCAAAACAGGCGTTTTCAGCCCATTACCGGCATATGGAAGAAACAGCAGTAAGCACAGGGAAATATCTGCTTCTAAATCCAAAACGCAGCTATCTAACAGAACGGTTGTCAATGTGTGCACTCAACTTCCAGAGATAAACCTGTGTGTGGATTCAGCAGTCTGTAAACACATTCTCTGCACAGTCCCAAAACAGGCGTTTTCAGCCCATTACCGGCATATGGAAGAAACAGCAGTAAGCACAGGGAAATATCTGCTTCTAAATCCAAAACGCAGCTATCTAACAGAACGGTTGTCAATGTGTGCACTCAACTTCCAGAGTTAAACCCGTGTGTGGATTCAGCAGTCTGCAAACACTTTCTCTGCAGAGTCCCAAAACAGGCGTTTTCAGCCCATTACCGGCATATGGAAGAAACAGCAGTAAGCACAGGGAAATATCTGCTTCTAAATCCAAAACGCAGCTATCTAACAGAACGGTTGTCAATGTGTACACTCAACTTCCAGAGTTAAACACGTGTGTGGATTCAGCAGTCTGCAAACACTTTCTCTCCAGAGTCCCAAAACAGGCGTTTTCAGCCCATTACCGGCATATGGAAGAAACGGCAGTAAGCACAGGGAAATATCTGCTTCTAAATCCAAAACGCAGCTATCTAACAGAACGGTTGTCAATGTGTGCACTCAACTTCCAGAGTTAAACCCGTGTGTGGATTCAGCAGTCTGCAAACACTGTCTCTGCAGAGTCCCAAAACAGGCGTTTTCAGCCCATTACCGGCATATGGAAGAAACAGCAGTAAGCACAGGGAAATATCTGCTTCTAAATCCAAAACGCAGCTATCTAACAGAACGGTTGTCAATGTGTGCACTCAACTTCCAGAGATAAACCTGTGTGTGGATTCAGCAGTCTGCAAACACTTTCTCTGCAGAGTCCCAAAACAGGCGTTTTCAGCCCATTACCGGCATATGGAAGAAAGAACAGTAAGCACAGGGAAATATCTGCTTCTAAATCCAAAACGCAGCTATCTAACAGAACGGTTGTCAATGTGTGCACTCAACTTCCAGAGTTAAACCCGTGTGTGGATTCAGCAGTCTGCAAACACTTTCTCTGCAGAGTCCCAAAACAGGCGTTTTCAGCCCATTACCGGCATATGGAAGAAACAGCAGTAAGCACAGGGAAATATCTGCTTCTAAATCCAAAACGCAGCTATCTAACAGAACGGTTGTCAATGTGTGCACTCAACTTCCAGAGTTAAACCCGTGTGTGGATTCAGCAGTCTGCAAACACTTTCTCTGCAGAGTCCCAAAACAGACGTTTTCAGCCCATTACCGGCATATGGAAGAAACGGCAGTAAGCACAGGGAAATATCTGCTTCTAAATCCAAAACGCAGCTATCTAACAGAACGGTTGTCAATGTGTGCACTCAACTTCCAGAGTTAAACCAGTGTGTGGATTCAGCAGTCTGCAAACACTTTCTCTGCAGAGTCCCAAAACAGGCGTTTTCAGCCCATTACCGGCATATGGAAGAAACAGCAGTAAGCACAGGGAAATATCTGCTTCTAAATCCAAAACGCAGCTATCTAACAGAACGGTTGTCAATGTGTGCACTCAACTTCCAGAGTTAAACCCGTGTGTGGATTCAGCAGTCTGCAAACACTTTCTCTGCAGAGTCCCAAAACAGGCGTTTTCAGCCCATTACCAGCATACGGAAGAAACAACAGCAGTAAACCCAGGGAAATATCTGCTTCTAAATCCAAAACGCAGCTATCTAACAGAACGGTTGTCAATGTGTGCACTCAACTTCCAGAGTTAAACCCGTGTGTGGATTCAGCAGTCTGCAAACACTTTCTCTGCAGAGTCCCAAAACAGGCGTTTTCAGCCCATTACCGGCATATGGAAGAAACAGCAGTAAGCACAGGGAAATATCTGCTTCTAAATCCAAAACGCAGCTATCTAACAGAACGGTTGTCAATGTGTGCACTCAACTTCCAGAGTTAAACCCGTGTGTGGATTCAGCAGTCTGCAAACACTTTCTCTGCAGAGTCCCAAAACAGGCGTTTTCAGCCCATTACCGGCATATGGAAGAAACAGCAGTAAGCACAGGGAAATATCTGCTTCTAAATCCAAAAAGCAGCTATCTAACAGAACGGTTGTCAATGTGTGCACTCAACTTCCAGAGTTAAACCCGTGTGTGGATTCAGCAGTCTGCAAACACTTTCTCTACAGAGTCCCAAAACAGGCGTTTTCAGCCCATTACCGGCATATGGAAGAAACAGCAGTAAGCACAGGGAAATATCTGCTTCTAAATCCAAAAAGCAGCTCTCTAACAGAACGGTTGTCAATGTGTGCACTCAACTTCCAGAGTTAAACCCGTGCGTGGATTCAGCAGTCTGCAAACACTTTCTCTGCAGAGTCCCAAAACAGGCGTTTTCAGCCCATTACCGGCATATGGAAGAAACAGCAGTAAGCACAGGGAAATATCTGCTTCTAAATCCAAAACGCAGCTATCTAACAGAACGGTTGTCAATGTGTGCACTCAACTTCCAGAGTTAAACCCGTGTGTGGATTCAGCAGTCTGCAAACACTTTCTCTGCAGAGTCCCAAAACAGGCGTTTTCAGCCCATTACCGGCATATGGAAGAAACAGCAGTAAGCCCAGGGAAATATCTGCTTCTAAATCCAAAACGCAGCTATCTAACAGAACGGTTGTCAATGTGTGCACTCAACTTCCAGAGTTAAACCCGTGTGTGGATTCAGCAGTCTGCAAACACTTTCTCTGCAGAGTCCCAAAACAGGCGTTTTCAGCCCATTACCGGCATATGGAAGAAACAGCAGTAGGCACAGGGAAATATCTGCTTCTAAATCCAAAACGCAGCTATCTAACAGAACGGTTGTCAATGTGTGCACTCAACTTCCAGAGTTAAACCCGTGTGTGGATTCAGCAGTCTGCAAACACTTTCTCTGCAGAGTCCCAAAACAGGCGTTTTCAGCCCATTACCGGCATATGGAAGAAACAGCAGTAAGCACAGGGAAATATCTGCTTCTAAATCCAAAACGCAGCTATCTAACAGAACGGTTGTCAATGTGTGCACTCAACTTCCAGAGTTAAACCCGTGTGTGGATTCAGCAGTCTGCAAACACTTTCTCTGCAGAGTCCCAAAACAGACGTTTTCAGCCCATTACCGGCATATGGAAGAAACGGCAGTAAGCACAGGGAAATATCTGCTTCTAAATCCAAAACGCAGCTATCTAACAGAACGGTTGTCAATGTGTGCACTCAACTTCCAGAGTTAAACCAGTGTGTGGATTCAGCAGTCTGCAAACACTTTCTCTGCAGAGTCCCAAAACAGGCGTTTTCAGCCCATTACCGGCATATGGAAGAAACAGCAGTAAGCACAGGGAAATATCTGCTTCTAAATCCAAAACGCAGCTATCTAACAGAACGGTTGTCAATGTGTGCACTCAACTTCCAGAGTCAAACCCGTGTGTGGATTCAGCAGTCTGCAAACACTTTCTCTGCAGAGTCCCAAAACAGGCGTTTTCAGCCCATTACCAGCATATGGAAGAAACAGCAGTAAACCCAGGGAAATATCTGCTTCTAAATCCAAAACGCAGCTATCTAACAGAACGGTTGTCAATGTGTGCACTCAACTTCCAGAGTTAAACCCGTGTGTGGATTCAGCAGTCTGCAAACACTTTCTCTGCAGAGTCCCAAAACAGGCGTTTTCAGCCCATTACCGGCATATGGAAGAAACAGCAGTAAGCCCAGGGAAATATCTGCTTCTATATCCAAAACGCAGCTATCTAACAGAACGGTTGTCAATGTGTGCACTCAACTTCCAGAGTTAAACCCGTGTGTGGATTCAGCAGTCTGCAAACACTTTCTCTGCAGAGTCCCAAAACAGGCGTTTTCAGCCCATTACCGGCATATGGAAGAAACAGCAGTAAGCACAGGGAAATATCTGCTTCTAAATCCAAAACGCAGCTATGTAACAGAACGGTTGTCAATGTGTGCACTCAACTTCCAGAGTTAAACCAGTGTGTGGATTCAGCAGTCTGCAAACACTTTCTCTGCAGAGTCCCAAAACAGGCGTTTTCAGCCCATTACCGGCATATGGAAGAAACAGCAGTAAGCACAGGGAAATATCTGCTTCTAAATCCAAAACGCAGCTATCTAACAGAACGGTTGTCAATGTGTGCACTCAACTTCCAGAGTTAAACCCGTGTGTGGATTCAGCAGTCTGCAAACACTTTCTCTGCAGAGTCCCAAAACAGGCGTTTTCAGCCCATTACCAGCATATGGAAGAAACAGCAGTAAACCCAGGGAAATATCTGCTTCTAAATCCAAAACGCAGCTATCTAACAGAACGGTTGTCAATGTGTGCACTCAACTTCCAGAGTTAAACCCGTGTGTGGATTCAGCAGTCTGCAAACACTTTCTCTGCAGAGTCCCAAAACAGGCGTTTTCAGCCCATTACCGGCATATGGAAGAAACAGCAGTAAGCACAGGGAAATATCTGCTTCTAAATCCAAAACGCAGCTATCTAACAGAACGGTTGTCAATGTGTGCACTCAACTTCCAGAGTTAAACCCGTGTGTGGATTCAGCAGTCTGCAAACACTTTCTCTGCAGAGTCCCAAAACAGGCGTTTTCAGCCCATTACCGGCATATGGAAGAAACAGCAGTAAGCACAGGGAAATATCTGCTTCTAAATCCAAAACGCAGCTATGTAACAGAACGGTTGTCAATGTGTGCACTCAACTTCCAGAGTTAAACCCGTGTGTGGATTCAGCAGTCTGCAAACATTTTCTCTACAGAGTCCCAAAACAGGCGTTTTCAGCTCATTACCGGCATATGGAAGAAACAGCAGTAAGCCCAGGGAAATATCTGCTTCTAAATCCAAAACGCAGCTATCTAACAAACGGTTGTCAATGTGTGCACTCAACTTCCAGAGTTAAACCCGTGTGTGGATTCAGCAGTCTGCAAACACTTTCTCTGCAGAGTCCTAAAACAGGCGTTTTCAGCCCATTACCGGCATATGGAAGAAACAGCAGTAAGCACAGGGAAATATCTGCTTCTAAATCCAAAACGCAGCTATCTAACAGAACGGTTGTCAATGTGTGCACTCAACTTCCAGAGATAAACCCGTGTGTGGATTCAGCAGTCTGCAAACACTTTCTCTGCAGAGTCCCAAAACAGGCGTTATCAGCCCATTACCGGCATATGGAAGAAACAGCAGTAAGCACAGGGAAATATCTGCTTCTAAATCCAAAACGCAGCTATCTAACAGAACGGTTGTCAATGTGTGCACTCAACTTCCAGAGATAAACCCGTGTGTGGATTCAGCAGTCTGCAAACACTTTCTCTGCAGAGTCCCAAAACAGGCGTTTTCAGCCCATTACCGGCATATGGAAGAAACAGCAGTAAGCACAGGGAAATATCTGCTTCTAAATCCAAAACGCAGCTATCTAACAGAACGGTTGTCAATGTGTGCACTCAACTTCCAGAGTTAAACCCGTGTGTGGATTCAGCAGTCTGCAAACACTTTCTCTGCAGAGTCCCAAAACAGGCGTTTTCAGCCCATTACCGGCATATGGAAGAAACGGCAGTAAGCACAGGGAAATATCTGCTTCTAAATCCAAAACGCAGCTATCTAACAGAACGGTTGTCAATGTGTGCACTCAACTTCCAGAGTTAAACCAGTGTGTGGATTCAGCAGTCTGCAAACACTTTCTCTGCAGAGTCCCAAAACAGGCGTTTTCAGCCCATTACCGGCATATGGAAGAAACAGCAGTAAGCACAGGGAAATATCTGCTTCTAAATCCAAAACGCAGCTATCTAACAGAACGGTTGTCAATGTGTGCACTCAACTTCCAGAGTTAAACCCGTGTGTGGATTCAGCAGTCTGCAAACACTTTCTCTGCAGAGTCCCAAAACAGGCGTTTTCAGCCCATTACCAGCATATGGAAGAAACAGCAGTAAACCCAGGGAAATATCTGCTTCTAAATCCAAAACGCAGCTATCTAACAGAACGGTTGTCAATGTGTGCACTCAACTTCCAGAGTTAAACCCGTGTGTGGATTCAGCAGTCTGCAAACACTTTCTCTGCAGAGTCCCAAAACAGGCGTTTTCAGCCCATTACCGGCATATGGAAGAAACAGCAGTAAGCACAGGGAAATATCTGCTTCTAAATCCAAAACGCAGCTATCTAACAGAACGGTTGTCAATGTGTGCACTCAACTTCCAGAGTTAAACCCGTGTGTGGATTCAGCAGTCTGCAAACACTTTCTCTGCAGAGTCCCAAAACAGGCGTTTTCAGCCCATTACCGGCATATGGAAGAAACGGCAGTAAGCACAGGGAAATATCTGCTTCTAAATCCAAAACGCAGCTATCTAACAGAACGGTTGTCAATGTGTGCACTCAACTTCCAGAGTTAAACCCGTGTGTGGATTCAGCAGTCTGCAAACACTTTCTCTGCAGAGTCCCAAAACAGGCGTTTTCAGCCCATTACCGGCATATGGAAGAAACAGCAGTAAGCACAGGGAAATATCTGCTTCTAAATCCAAAACGCAGCTATGTAACAGAACGGTTGTCAATGTGTGCACTCAACTTCCAGAGTTAAACCCGTGTGTGGATTCAGCAGTCTGCAAACACTTTCTCTGCAGAGTCCCAAAACAGGCGTTTTCAGCCCATTACCGGCATATGGAAGAAACAGCAGTAAGCCCAGGGAAATATCTCCTTCTAAATCCAAAACGCAGCTATCTAACAAACGGTTGTCAATGTGTGCACTCAACTTCCAGAGTTAAACCCGTGTGTGGATTCAGCAGTCTGCAAACACTTTCTCTGCAGAGTCCCAAAACAGGCGTTTTCAGCCCATAACCGGCATATGGAAGAAACAGCAGTAAGCACAGGGAAATATCTGCTTCTAAATCCAAAACGCAGCTATCTAACAGAACGGTTGTCAATGTGTGCACTCAACTTCCAGAGATAAACCCGTGTGTGGATTCAGCAGTCTGCAAACACTTTCTCTGCAGAGTCCCAAAACAGGCGTTTTCAGCCCATTACCGGCATATGGAAGAAACAGCAGTAAGCACAGGGAAATATCTGCTTCTAAATCCAAAACGCAGCTATCTAACAGAACGGTTGTCAATGTGTGCACTCAACTTCCAGAGATAAACCCGTGTGTGGATTCAGCAGTCTGCAAACACTTTCTCTGCAGAGTCCCAAAACAGGCGTTTTCAGCCCATTACCGGCATATGGAAGAAACAGCAGTAAGCACAGGGAAATATCTGCTTCTAAATCCAAAACGCAGCTATCTAACAGAACGGTTGTCAATGTGTGCACTCAACTTCCAGAGTTAAACCCGTGTGTGGATTCAGCAGTCTGCAAACACTTTCTCTGCAGAGTCCCAAAACAGGCCGTTTTCAGCCCATTACCGGCATATGGAAGAAACAGCAGTAAGCACAGGGAAATATCTGCTTCTAAATCCAAAACGCAGCTATCTAACAGAACGGTTGTCAATGTGTGCACTCAACTTCCAGAGTTAAACCCGTGTGTGGATTCAGCAGTCTGCAAACACTTTCTCTGCAGAGTCCCAAAACAGGCGTTTTCAGCCCATTACCGGCATATGGAAGAAACAGCAGTAAGCACAGGGAAATATCTGCTTCTAAATCCAAAACGCAGCTATCTAACAGAACGGTTGTCAATGTGTGCACTCAACTTCCAGAGTTAAACCCGTGTGTGGATTCAGCAGTCTGCAAACACTTTCTCTGCAGAGTCCCAAAACAGACGTTTTCAGCCCATTACCGGCATATGGAAGAAACGGCAGTAAGCACAGGGAAATATCTGCTTCTAAATCCAAAACGCAGCTATCTAACAGAACGGTTGTCAATGTGTGCACTCAACTTCCAGAGTTAAACCAGTGTGTGGATTCAGCAGTCTGCAAACACTTTCTCTGCAGAGTCCCAAAACAGGCGTTTTCAGCCCATTACCGGCATATGGAAGAAACAGCAGTAAGCACAGGGAAATATCTGCTTCTAAAATCCAAAACGCAGCTATCTAACAGAACGGTTGTCAATGTGTGCACTCAACTTCCAGAGTTAAACCCGTGTGTGGATTCAGCAGTCTGCAAACACTTTCTCTGCAGAGTCCCAAAACAGGCGTTTTCAGCCCATTACCGGCATATGGAAGAAACAGCAGTAAGCACAGGGAAATATCTGCTTCTAAATCCAAAACGCAGCTATCTAACAGAACGGTTGTCAATGTGTGCACTCAACTTCCAGAGTTAAACCCGTGTGTGGATTCAGCAGTCTGCAAACACTTTCTCTGCAGAGTCCCAAAACAGGCGTTTTCAGCCCATTACCGGCATATGGAAGAAACAGCAGTAAGCACAGGGAAATATCTGCTTCTAAATCCAAAACGCAGCTATCTAACAGAACGGTTGTCAATGTGTGCACTCAACTTCCAGAGTTAAACCCGTGTGTGGATTCAGCAGTCTGCAAACACTTTCTCTGCAGAGTCCCAAAACAGGCGTTTTCAGCCCATTACCGGCATATGGAAGAAACAGCAGTAAGCACAGGGAAATATCTGCTTCTAAATCCAAAACGCAGCTATGTAACAGAACGGGTGTCAATGTGTGCACTCAACTTCCAGAGTTAAACCCGTGTGTGGATTCAGCAGTCTGCACACACTTTCTCTGCAGAGTCCCAAAACAGGCGTTTTCAGCCCATTACCGGCATATGGAAGAAACAGCAGTAAGCACAGGGAAATATCTGCTTCTAAATCCAAAACGCAGCTATCTAACAGAACGGTTGTCAATGTGTGCACTCAACTTCCAGAGATAAACCCGTGTGTGGATTCAGCAGTCTGCAAACACTTTCTCTGCAGAGTCCCAAAACAGGCGTTTTCAGCCCATTACCGGCATATGGAAGAAACAGCAGTAAGCACAGGGAAATATCTGCTTCTAAATCCAAAACGCAGCTATCTAACAGAACGGTTGTCAATGTGTGCACTCAACTTCCAGAGATAAACCCGTGTGTGGATTCAGCAGTCTGCAAACACTTTCTCTGCAGAGTCCCAAAACAAGCGTTTTCAGCCCATTACCGGCATATGGAAGAAACAGCAGTAAGCACAGGGAAATATCTGCTTCTAAATCCAAAACGCAGCTATCTAACAGAACGGTTGTCAATGTGTGCACTCAACTTCCAGAGTTAAACCCGTGTGTGGATTCAGCAGTCTGCAAACACTTTCTCTGCAGAGTCCCAAAACAGGCGTTTTCAGACCATTACCGGCATATGGAAGAAACGGCAGTAAGCACAGGGAAATATCTGCTTCTAAATCCAAAACGCAGCTATCTAACAGAACGGTTGTCAATGTGTGCACTCAACTTCCAGAGTTAAACCAGTGTGTGGATTCAGCAGTCTGCAAACACTTTCTCTGCAGAGTCCCAAAACAGGCGTTTTCAGCCCATTACCGGCATATGGAAGAAACAGCAGTAAGCACAGGGAAATATCTGCTTCTAAATCCAAAACGCAGCTATCTAACAGAACGGTTGTCAATGTGTGCACTCAACTTCCGGAGTTAAAGCCGTGTGTGGATTCAGCAGTCTGCAAACACTTTCTCTGCAGAGTCCCAAAACAGGCGTTTTCAGCCCATTACCAGCATATGGAAGAAACAGCAGTAAACCCAGGGAAATATCTGCTTCTAAATCCAAAACGCAGCTATCTAACAGAACGGTTGTCAATGTGTGCACTCAACTTCCAGAGTTAAACCCGTGTGTGGATTCAGCAGTCTGCAAACACTTTCTCTGCAGAGTCCCAAAACAGGCGTTTTCAGCCCATTACCGGCATATGGAAGAAACAGCAGTAAGCACAGGGAAATATCTGCTTCTAAATCCAAAACGCAGCTATCTAACAGAACGGTTGTCAATGTGTGCACTCAACTTCCAGAGTTAAACCCGTGTGTGGATTCAGCAGTCTGCAAACACTTTCTCTGCAGAGTCCCAAAACAGGCGTTTTCAGCCCATTACCGGCATATGGAAGAAACAGCAGTAAGCACAGGGAAATATCTGCTTCTAAATCCAAAACGCAGCTATCTAACAGAACGGTTGTCAATGTGTGCACTCAACTTCCAGAGTTAAACCCGTGTGTGGATTCAGCAGTCTGCAAACACTTTCTCTACAGAGTCCCAAAACAGGCGTTTTCAGCCCATTACCGGCATATGGAAGAAACAGCAGTAAGCCCAGGGAAATATCTGCTTCTAAATCCAAAACGCAGCTATCTAACAGAACGGTTGTCAATGTGTGCACTCAACTTCCAGAGTTAAACCCGTGTGTGGATTCAGCAGTCTGCAAACACTTTCTCTGCAGAGTCCCAAAACAGGCGTTTTCAGCCCATTACCGGCATATGGAAGAAACAGCAGTAAGCACAGGGAAATATCTGCTTCTAAATCCAAAACGCAGCTATCTAACAGAACGGTTGTCAATGTGTGCACTCAACTTCCAGAGATAAACCCGTGTGTGGATTCAGCAGTCTGCAAACACTTTCTCTGCAGAGTCCCAAAACAGGCGTTTTCAGCCCATTACCGGCATATGGAAGAAACAGCAGTAAGCACAGGGAAATATCTGCTTCTAAATCCAAAACGCAGCTATCTAACAGAACGGTTGTCAATGTGTGCACTCAACTTCCAGAGATAAACCCGTGTGTGGATTCAGCAGTCTGCAAACACTTTCTCTGCAGACTCCCAAAACAGGCGTTTTCAGCCCATTACCGGCATATGGAAGAAACAGCAGTAAGCACAGGGAAATATCTGCTTCTAAATCCAAAACGCAGCTATCTAACAGAACGGTTGTCAATGTGTGCACTCAACTTCCAGAGTTAAAGCCGTGTGTGGATTCAGCAGTCTGCAAACACTTTCTCTGCAGAGTCCCAAAACAGGCGTTTTCAGCCCATTACCGGCATATGGAAGAAACAGCAGTAAGCACAGGGAAATATCTGCTTCTAAATCCAAAACGCAGCTATCTAACAGAACGGTTGTCAATGTGTGCACTCAACTTCCAGAGTTAAACCCGTGTGTGGATTCAGCAGTCTGCAAACACTTTCTCTGCAGAGTCCCAAAACAGGCGTTTTCAGCCCATTACCGGCATATGGAAGAAACAGCAGTAAGCACAGGGAAATATCTGCTTCTAAATCCAAAACGCAGCTATCTAACAGAACGGTTGTCAATGTGTGCACTCAACTTCCAGAGTTAAACCCGTGTGTGGATTCAGCAGTCTGCAAACACTTTCTCTGCAGAGTCACAAAACAGACGTTTTCAGCCCATTACCGGCATATGGAAGAAACGGCAGTAAGCACAGGGAAATATCTGCTTCTAAATCCAAAACGCAGCTATCTAACAGAACGGTTGTCAATGTGTGCACTCAACTTCCAGAGTTAAACCAGTGTGTGGATTCAGCCGTCTGCAAACAATTTCTCTGCAGAGTCCCAAAACAGGCGTTTTCAGCCCATTACCGGCATATGGAAGAAACAACAGTAAGCACAGGGAAATATCTGCTTCTAAATCCAAAAGGCAGCTATCTAACAGAACGGTTGTCAATGTGTGCACTCAACTTCCAGAGATAAACCCGTGTGTGGATTCAGCAGTCTGCAAACACTTTCTCTGCAGAGTCCCAAAACAGGCGTTTTCAGCCCTTTACCCGGCATATGGAAGAAACAGCAGTAAGCACAGGGAAATATCTGCTTCTAAATCCAAAACGCAGCTATCTAACAGAACGGTTGTCAATGTGTGCACTCAACTTCCAGAGTTAAACCCGTGTGTGGATTCAGCAGTCTGCAAACACTTTCTCTGCAGAGTCCCAAAACAGGCGTTTTCAGCCCATTACCGGCATATGGAAGAAACAGCAGTAAGCACAGGGAAATATCTGCTTCTAAATCCAAAACGCAGCTATCTAACAGAACGGTTGTCAATGTGTGCACTCAACTTCCAGAGTTAAACCCGTGTGTGGATTCAGCAGTCTGCAAACACTTTCTCTGCAGAGTCCCAAAACAGGCGTTTTCAGCCCATTACCGGCATATGGAAGAAACGGCAGTAAGCACAGGGAAATATCTGCTTCTAAATCCAAAACGCAGCTATCTAACAGAACGGTTGTCAATGTGTGCACTCAACTTCCAGAGTTAAACCAGTGT
The DNA here is from genome assembly GCF_030222135.1 of Aotus nancymaae. Lineage (NCBI taxonomy): Eukaryota > Metazoa > Chordata > Mammalia > Primates > Aotidae > Aotus > Aotus nancymaae. The sequence continues at coordinate 53,562 of NW_026988998.1, forward strand.
GTGGATTCAGCAGTCTGCAAACCCTTTCTCTGCAGAGTCCCAAAACAGGCGTTTTCAGCCCTTTACCGGCATATGGAAGAAACGGCAGTAAGCACAGGGAAATATCTGCTTCTAAAATCCAAAACGCAGCTATCTAACAGAACGGTTGTCAATGTGTGCACTCAACTTCCAGAGTTAAATCCGTGTGTGGATTCAGCAGTCTGCAAACACTTTCTCTGCAGAGTCCCAAAACAGGCGTTTTCAGCCCATTACCGGCATATGGAAGAAACAGCAGTAAGCACAGGGAAATATCTGCTTCTAAATCCAAAACGCAGCTATTTAACAGAACGGTTGTCAATGTGTGCACTCAACTTCCAGAGATAAACCCGTGTGTGGATTCAGCAGTCTGCAAACACTTTCTCTGCAGAGTCCCAAAACAGGCGTTTTCAGCCCATTACCGGCATATGGAAGAAACAGCAGTAAGCACAGGGAAATATCTGCTTCTAAATCCAAAACGCAGCTATCTAACAGAACGGTTGTCAATGTGTGCACTCAACTTCCAGAGTTAAACCCGTGTGTGGATTCAGCAGTCTGCAAACACTTTCTCTGCAGAGTCCCAAAACAGGCGTTTTCAGCCCATTACCGGCATATGGAAGAAACAGCAGTAAGCACAGGGAAATATCTGCTTCTAAATCCAAAACGCAGCTATCTAACAGAACGGTTGTCAATGTGTGCACTCAACTTCCAGAGTTAAACCCGTGTGTGGATTCAGCAGTCTGCAAACACTTTCTCTGCAGAGTCCCAAAACAGGCGTTTTCAGCCCATTACCGGCATATGGAAGAAACAGCAGTAAGCACAGGGAAATATCTGCTTCTAAATCCAAAACGCAGCTATCTAACAGAACGGTTGTCAATGTGTGCACTCAACTTCCAGAGTTAAACCCGTGTGTGGATTCAGCAGTCTGCAAACACTTTCTCTGCAGAGTCCCAAAACAGGCGTTTTCAGCCCATTACCGGCATATGGAAGAAACAGCAGTAAACCCAGGGAAATATCTGCTTCTAAATCCAAAACGCAGCTATCTAACAGAACGGTTGTCAATGTGTGCACTCAACTTCCAGAGTTAAACCCGTGTGTGGATTCAGCAGTCTGCAAACACTTTCTCTGCAGAGTCCCAAAACAGGCGTTTTCAGCCCATTACCGGCATATGGAAGAAACAGCAGTAAGCACAGGGAAATATCTGCTTCTAAATCCAAAACGCAGCTATCTAACAGAACGGTTGTCAATGTGTGCACTCAACTTCCAGAGTTAAACCCGTGTGTGGATTCAGCAGTCTGCAAACACTTTCTCTGCAGAGTCCCAAAACAGGCGTTTTCAGCCCATTACCGGCATATGGAAGAAACAGCAGTAAGCACAGGGAAATATCTGCTTCTAAATCCAAAACGCAGCTATGTAACAGAACGGTTGTCAATGTGTGCACTCAACTTCCAGAGTTAAACCCGTGTGTGGATTCAGCAGTCTGCAAACACTTTCTCTACAGAGTCCCAAAACAGGCGTTTTCAGCCCATTACCGGCATATGGAAGAAACAGCAGTAAGCCCAGGGAAATATCTGCTTCTAAATCCAAAACGCAGCTATCTAACAAACGGTTGTCAATGTGTGCACTCAACTTCCAGAGTTAAACCCGTGTGTGGATTCAGCAGTCTGCAAACACTTTCTCTGCAGAGTCCCAAAACAGGCGTTTTCAGCCCATTACCGGCATATGGAAGAAACAGCAGTAAGCACAGGGAAATATCTGCTTCTAAATCCAAAACGCAGCTATCTAACAGAACGGTTGTCAATGTGTGCACTCAACTTCCAGAGATAAACCCGTGTGTGGATTCAGCAGTCTGCAAACACTTTCTCTGCAGAGTCCCAAAACAGGCGTTTTCATCCCATTACCGGCATATGGAAGAAACAGCAGTAAGCACAGGGAAATATCTGCTTCTAAATCCAAAACGCAGCTATCTAACAGAACGGTTGTCAATGTGTGCACTCAACTTCCAGAGATAAACCCGTGTGTGGATTCAGCAGTCTGCAAACACTTTCTCTGCAGAGTCCCAAAACAGGCGTTTTCAGCCCATTACCGGCATATGGAAGAAACAGCAGTAAGCACAGGGAAATATCTGCTTCTAAATCCAAAACGCAGCTATCTAACAGAACGGTTGTCAATGTGTGCACTCAACTTCCAGAGTTAAACCCGTGTGTGGATTCAGCAGTCTGCAAACACTTTCTCTGCAGAGTCCCAAAACAGGCGTTTTCAGCCCATTACCGGCATATGGAAGAAACAGCAGTAAGCACAGGGAAATATCTGCTTCTAAATCCAAAAGGCAGCTATCTAACAGAACGGTTGTCAATGTGTGCACTCAACTTCCAGAGTTAAACCCGTGTGTGGATTCAGCAGTCTGCAAACACTTTCTCTGCAGAGTCCCAAAACAGGCGTTTTCAGCCCATTACCGGCATATGGAAGAAACGGCAGTAAGCACAGGGAAATATCTGCTTCTAAATCCAAAACGCAGCTATCTAACAGAACGGTTGTCAATGTGTGCACTCAACTTCCAGAGTTAAACCCGTGTGTGGATTCAGCAGTCTGCAAACACTTTCTCTGCAGAGTCCCAAAACAGACGTTTTCAGCCCATTACCGGCATATGGAAGAAACGGCAGTAAGCACAGGGAAATATCTGCTTCTAAATCCAAAACGCAGCTATCTAACAGAACGGTTGTCAATGTGTGCACTCAACTTCCAGAGTTAAACCAGTGTGTGGATTCAGCCGTCTGCAAACACTTTCTCTGCAGAGTCCCAAAACAGGCGTTTTCAGCCCATTACCGGCATATGGAAGAAACAGCAGTAAGCACAGGGAAATATCTGCTTCTAAATCCAAAAGGCAGCTATCTAACAGAATGGTTGTCAATGTGTGCACTCAACTTCCAGAGTTAAACCCGTGTGTGGATTCAGCAGTCTGCAAACACTTTCTCTGCAGAGTCCCAAAACAGGCGTTTTCAGCCCATTACCAGCATATGGAAGAAACAGCAGTAAACCCAGGGAAATACCTGCTTCTAAATCCAAAACGCAGCTATCTAACAGAACGGTTGTCAATGTGTGCACTCAACTTCCAGAGTTAAACCCGTGTGTGGATTCAGCAGTCTGCAAACACTTTCTCTGCAGAGTCCCAAAACAGGCGTTTTCAGCCCATTACCGGCATATGGAAGAAACAGCAGTAAGCACAGGGAAATATCTGCTTCTAAATCCAAAACGCAGCTATCTAACAGAACGGTTGTCAATGTGTGCACTCAACTTCCAGAGTTAAACCCGTGTGTGGATTCAGCAGTCTGCAAACACTTTCTCTGCAGAGTCCCAAAACAGGCGTTTTCAGCCCATTACCGGCATATGGAAGAAACAGCAGTAAGCACAGGGAAATATCTGCTTCTAAATCCAAAACGCAGCTATGTAACAGAACGGTTGTCAATGTGTGCACTCAACTTCCAGAGTTAAACCCGTGTGTGGATTCAGCAGTCTGCAAACACTTTCTCTACAGAGTCCCAAAACAGGCGTTTTCAGCCCATTACCGGCATATGGAAGAAACGGCAGTAAGCCCAGGGAAATATCTGCTTCTAAATCCAAAACGCAGCTATCTAACAAACGGTTGTCAATGTGTGCACTCAACTTCCAGAGTTAAACCCGTGTGTGGATTCAGCAGTCTGCAAACACTTTCTCTGCAGAGTCCCAAAACAGGCGTTTTCAGCCCATTACCGGCATATGGAAGAAACAGCAGTAAGCACAGGGAAATATCTGCTTCTAAATCCAAAACGCAGCTATCTAACAGAACTTTTGTCAATGTGTGCACTCAACTTCCAGAGATAAACCCGTGTGTGGATTCAGCAGTCTGCAAACACTTTCTCTGCAGAGTCCCAAAACAGGCGTTTTCAGCCCTTTACCGGCATATGGAAGAAACAGCAGTAAGCACAGGGAAATATCTGCTTCTAAATCCAAAACGCAGCTATCTAACAGAACGGTTGTCAATGTGTGCACTCAACTTCCAGAGTTAAACCCGTGTGTGGATTCAGCAGTCTGCAAACACTTTCTCTGCAGAGTCCCAAAACAGGCGTTTTCAGCCCATTACCGGCATATGGAAGAAACAGCAGTAAGCACAGGGAAATATCTGCTTCTAAATCCAAAATGCAGCTATCTAACAGAACGGTTGTCAATGTGTGCACTCATCTTCCAGAGTTAAACCCGTGTGTGGATTCAGCAGTCTGCAAACACTTTCTCTGCAGAGTCCCAAAACAGGCGTTTTCAGCCCATTACCGGCATATGGAAGAAACGGCAGTAAGCACAGGGAAATATCTGCTTCTAAATCCAAAACGCAGCTATCTAACAGAACGGTTGTCAATGTGTGCACTCAACTTCCAGAGTTAAACCAGTGTGTGGATTCAGCAGTCTGCAAACCCTTTCTCTGCAGAGTCCCAAAACAGGCGTTTTCAGCCCATTACCGGCATATGGAAGAAACAGCAGTAAGCACAGGGAAATATCTGCTTCTAAATCCAAAACGCAGCTATCTAACAGAACGGTTGTCAATGTGTGCACTCAAATTCCAGAGTTAAATCCGTGTGTGGATTCAGCAGTCTGCAAACACTTTCTCTGCAGAGTCCCAAAACAGGCGTTTTCAGCCCATTACCGGCATATGGAAGAAACAGCAGTAAGCACAGGGAAATATCTGCTTCTAAATCCAAAACGCAGCTATTTAACAGAACGGTTGTCAATGTGTGCACTCAACTTCCAGAGATAAACCCGTGTGTGGATTCAGCAGTCTGCAAACACTTTCTCTGCAGAGTCCCAAAACAGGCGTTTTCAGCCCATTACCGGCATATGGAAGAAACAGCAGTAAGCCCAGGGAAATATCTGCTTCTAAATCCAAAACGCAGCTATCTAACAGAACGGTTGTCAATGTGTGCACTCAACTTCCAGAGTTAAACCCGTGTGTGGATTCAGCAGTCTGCAAACACTTTCTCTACAGAGTCCCAAAACAGGCGTTTTCAGCCCATTACCGGCATATGGAAGAAACAGCAGTAAGCCCAGGGAAATATCTGCTTCTAAATCCAAAACGCAGCTATCTAACAAACGGTTGTCAATGTGTGCACTCAACTTCCAGAGTTAAACCCGTGTGTGGATTCAGCAGTCTGCAAACACTTTCTCTGAAGAGTCCCAAAACAGGCGTTTTCAGCCCATTACCGGCATATGGAAGAAACAGCAGTAAGCACAGGGAAATATCTGCTTCTAAATCCAAAACGCAGCTATCTAACAGAACGGTTGTCAATGTGTGCACTCAACTTCCAGAGTTAAACCCGTGTGTGGATTCAGCAGTCTGCAAACACTTTCTCTGCAGAGTCCCAAAACAGGCGTTTTCAGCCCATTACCGGCATATGGAAGAAACAGCAGTAAGCACAGGGAAATATCTGCTTCTAAATCCAAAACGCAGCTATCTAACAGAACGGTTGTCAATGTGTGCACTCAACTTCCAGAGATAAACCCGTGTGTGGATTCAGCAGTCTGCAAACACTTTCTCTGCAGAGTCCCAAAACAGGCGTTTTCAGCCCATTACCGGCATATGGAAGAAACAGCAGTAAGCACAGGGAAATATCTGCTTCTAAATCCAAAACGCAGCTATCTAACAGAACGGTTGTCAATGTGTGCACTCAACTTCCAGAGTTAAAGCCGTGTGTGGATTCAGCAGTCTGCAAACACTTTCTCTGCAGAGTCCCAAAACAGGCGTTTTCAGCCCATTACCGGCATATGGAAGAAACAGCAGTAAGCACAGGGAAATATCTGCTTCTAAATCCAAAACGCAGCTATCTAACAGAACGGTTGTCAATGTGTGCACTCAACTTCCAGAGTTAAACACGTGTGTGGATTCAGCAGTCTGCAAACACTTTCTCTGCAGAGTCCCAAAACAGGCGTTTTCAGCCCATTACCGGCATATGGAAGAAACGGCAGTAAGCACAGGGAAATATCTGCTTCTAAATCCAAAACGCAGCTATCTAACAGAACAGTTGTCAATGTGTGCACTCAACTTCCAGAGTTAAACCCGTGTGTGGATTCAGCAGTCTGCAAACACTTTCTCTGCAGAGTCCCAAAACAGACGTTTTCAGCCCATTACCGGCATATGGAAGAAACGGCAGTAAGCACAGGGAAATATCTGCTTCTAAATCCAAAACGCAGCTATCTAACAGAACGGTTGTCAATGTGTGCACTCAACTTCCAGAGTTAAACCAGTGTGTGGATTCAGCCGTCTGCAAACACTTTCTCTGCAGAGTCCCAAAACAGGCGTTTTCAGCCCATTACCGGCATATGGAAGAAACAGCAGTAAGCACAGGGAAATATCTGCTTCTAAATCCAAAAGGCAGCTATCTAACAGAACGGTTGTCAATGTGTGCACTCAACTTCCAGAGTTAAACCCGTGTGTGGATTCAGCAGTCTGCAAACACTTTCTCTGCAGAGTCCCAAAACAGGCGTTTTCAGCCCATTACCAGCATATGGAAGAAACAGCAGTAAACCCAGGGAAATATCTGCTTCTAAATCCAAAACGCAGCTATCTAACAGAACGGTTGTCAATGTGTGCACTCAACTTCCAGAGTTAAACCCGTGTGTGGATTCAGCAGTCTGCAAACACTTTCTCTGCAGAGTCCCAAAACAGGCGTTTTCAGCCCATTACCGGCATACGGAAGAAACAGCAGTAAGCCCAGGGAAATATCTGCTTCTAAATCCAAAACGCAGCTATCTAACAGAACGGTTGTCAATGTGTGCACTCAACTTCCAGAGTTAAACCCGTGTGTGGATTCAGCAGTCTGCAAACACTTTCTCTGCAGAGTCCCAAAACAGGCGTTTTCAGCCCATTACCGGCATATGGAAGAAACAGCAGTAAGCACAGGGAAATATCTGCTTCTAAATCCAAAACGCAGCTATGTAACAGAACGGTTGTCAATGTGTGCACTCAACTTCCAGAGTTAAACCCGTGAGTGGATTCAGCAGTCTGCAAACACTTTCTCTACAGAGTCCCAAAACAGGCGTTTTCAGCCCATTACCGGCATATGGAAGAAACAGCAGTAAGCCCAGGGAAATATCTGCTTCTAAATCCAAAACGCAGCTATCTAACAAACGGTTGTCAATGTGTGCACTCAACTTCCAGAGTTAAACCCGTGTGTGGATTCAGCAGTCTGCAAACACTTTCTCTGCAGAGTCCCAAAACAGGCGTTTTCAGCCCATTACCGGCATATGGAAGAAACAGCACTAAGCACAGGGAAATATCTGCTTCTAAATCCAAAACGCAGCTATCTAACAGAACTTTTGTCAATGTGTGCACTCAACGTCCAGAGATAAACCCGTGTGTGGATTCAGCAGTCTGCAAACACTTTCTCTGCAGAGTCCCAAAACAGGCGTTTTCAGCCCTTTACCGGCATATGGAAGAAACAGCAGTAAGCACAGGGAAATATCTGCTTCTAAATCCAAAACGCAGCTATCTAACAGAACGGTTGTCAATGTGTGCACTCAACTTCCAGAGTTAAACCCGTGTGTGGATTCAGCAGTCTGCAAACACTTTCTCTGCAGAGTCCCAAAACAGGCGTTTTCAGCCCATTACCGGCATATGGAAGAAACAGCAGTAAGCACAGGGAAATATCTGCTTCTAAATCCAAAATGCAGCTATCTAACAGAACGGTTGTCAATGTGTGCACTCATCTTCCAGAGTTAAACCCGTGTGTGGATTCAGCAGTCTGCAAACACTTTCTCTGCAGAGTCCCAAAACAGGCGTTTTCAGCCCATTACCGGCATATGGAAGAAACGGCAGTAAGCACAGGGAAATATCTGCTTCTAAATCCAAAACGCAGCTATCTAACAGAACGGTTGTCAATGTGTGCACTCAACTTCCAGAGTTAAACCAGTGTGTGGATTCAGCAGTCTGCAAACCCTTTCTCTGCAGAGTCCCAAAACAGGCGTTTTCAGCCCATTACCGGCATATGGAAGAAACAGCAGTAAGCACAGGGAAATATCTGCTTCTAAATCCAAAACGCAGCTATCTAACAGAACGGTTGTCAATGTGTGCACTCAAATTCCAGAGTTAAATCCGTGTGTGGATTCAGCAGTCTGCAAACACTTTCTCTGCAGAGTCCCAAAACAGGCGTTTTCAGCCCATTACCGGCATATGGAAGAAACAGCAGTAAGCACAGGGAAATATCTGCTTCTAAATCCAAAACGCAGCTATTTAACAGAACGGTTGTCAATGTGTGCACTCAACTTCCAGAGATAAACCCGTGTGTGGATTCAGCAGTCTGCAAACACTTTCTCTGCAGAGTCCCAAAACAGGCGTTTTCAGCCCATTACCGGCATATGGAAGAAACAGCAGTAAGCACAGGGAAATATCTGCTTCTAAATCCAAAACGCAGCTATCTAACAGAACGGTTGTCAATGTGTGCACTCAACTTCCAGAGTTAAACCCGTGTGTGGATTCAGCAGTCTGCAAACACTTTCTCTACAGAGTCCCAAAACAGGCGTTTTCAGCCCATTACCGGCATATGGAAGAAACAGCAGTAAGCCCAGGGAAATATCTGCTTCTAAATCCAAAACGCAGCTATCTAACAAACGGTTGTCAATGTGTGCACTCAACTTCCAGAGTTAAACCCGTGTGTGGATTCAGCAGTCTGCAAACACTTTCTCTGCAGAGTCCCAAAACAGGCGTTTTCAGCCCATTACCGGCATATGGAAGAAACAGCAGTAAGCACAGGGAAATATCTGCTTCTAAATCCAAAACGCAGCTATCTAACAGAACGGTTGTCAATGTGTGCACTCAACTTCCAGAGTTAAACCCGTGTGTGGATTCAGCAGTCTGCAAACACTTTCTCTGCAGAGTCCCAAAACAGGCGTTTTCAGCCCTTTACCGGCATATGGAAGAAACAGCAGTAAGCACAGGGAAATATCTGCTTCTAAATCCAAAACGCAGCTATCTAACAGAAGGGTTGTCAATGTGTGCACTCAACTTCCAGAGTTAAACCCGTGTGTGGATTCAGCAGTCTGCAAACACTTTCTCTGCAGAGTCCCAAAACAGGCGTTTTCAGCCCATTACCGGCATATGGAAGAAACAGCAGTAAGCACAGGGAAATATCTGCTTCTAAATCCAAAATGCAGCTATCTAACAGAACGGTTGTCAATGTGTGCACTCATCTTCCAGAGTTAAACCCGTGTGTGGATTCAGCAGTCTGCAAACACTTTCTCTGCAGAGTCCCAAAACAGGCGTTTTCAGCCCATTACCGGCATATGGAAGAAACGGCAGTAAGCACAGGGAAATATCTGCTTCTAAATCCAAAACGCAGCTATCTAACAGAACGGTTGTCAATGTGTGCACTCAACTTCCAGAGTTAAACCAGTGTGTGGATTCAGCAGTCTGCAAACCCTTTCTCTGCAGAGTCCCAAAACAGGCGTTTTCAGCCCATTACCGGCATATGGAAGAAACAGCAGTAAGCACAGGGAAATATCTGCTTCTAAATCCAAAACGCAGCTATCTAACAGAACGGTTGTCAATGTGTGCACTCAACTTCCAGAGTTAAATCCGTGTGTGGATTCAGCAGTCTGCAAACACTTTCTCTGCAGAGTCCCAAAACAGGCGTTTTCAGCCCATTACCGGCATATGGAAGAAACAGCAGTAAGCACAGGGAAATATCTGCTTCTAAATCCAAAACGCAGCTATTTAACAGAACGGTTGTCAATGTGTGCACTCAACTTCCAGAGATAAACCCGTGTGTGGATTCAGCAGTCTGCAAACACTTTCTCTGCAGAGTCCCAAAACAGGCGTTTTCAGCCCATTACCGGCATATGGAAGAAACAGCAGTAAGCACAGGGAAATATCTGCTTCTAAATCCAAAACGCAGCTATGTAACAGAACGGTTGTCAATGTGTGCACTCAACTTCCAGAGTTAAACCCGTGTGTGGATTCAGCAGTCTGCAAACACTTTCTCTACAGAGTCCCAAAACAGGCGTTTTCAGCCCATTACCGGCATATGGAAGAAACAGCAGTAAGCCCAGGGAAATATCTGCTTCTAAATCCAAAACGCAGCTATCTAACAAACGGTTGTCAATGTGTGCACTCAACTTCCAGAGTTAAACCCGTGTGTGGATTCAGCAGTCTGCAAACACTTTCTCTGCAGAGTCCCAAAACAGGCGTTTTCAGCCCATTACCGGCATATGGAAGAAACAGCAGTAAGCACAGGGAAATATCTGCTTCTAAATCCAAAACGCAGCTATCTAACAGAACGGTTGTCAATGTGTGCACTCAACTTCCAGAGATAAACCCGTGTGTGGATTCAGCAGTCTGCAAACACTTTCTCTGCAGAGTCCCAAAACAGGCGTTTTCAGCCCATTACCGGCATATGGAAGAAACAGCAGTAAGCACAGGGAAATATCTGCTTCTAAATCCAAAACGCAGCTATCTAACAGAACGGTTGTCAATGTGTGCACTCAACTTCCAGAGATAAACCCGTGTGTGGATTCAGCAGTCTGCAAACACTTTCTCTGCAGAGTCCCAAAACAGGCGTTTTCAGCCCATTACCGGCATATGGAAGAAACAGCAGTAAGCACAGGGAAATATCTGCTTCTAAATCCAAAACGCAGCTATCTAACAGAACGGTTGTCAATGTGTGCACTCAACTTCCAGAGTTAAACCCGTGTGTGGATTCAGCAGTCTGCAAACACTTTCTCTGCAGAGTCCCAAAACAGGCGTTTTCAGCCCATTACCGGCATATGGAAGAAACAGCAGTAAGCCCAGGGAAATATCTGCTTCTAAATCCAAAACGCAGCTATCTAACAGAACGGTTGTCAATGTGTGCACTCAACTTCCAGAGTTAAACCCGTGTGTGGATTCAGCAGTCTGCAAACACTTTCTCTACAGAGTCCCAAAACAGGCGTTTTCAGCCCATTACCGGCATATGGAAGAAACAGCAGTAAGCCCAGGGAAATATCTGCTTCTAAATCCAAAACGCAGCTATCTAACAAACGGTTGTCAATGTGTGCACTCAACTTCCAGAGTTAAACCCGTGTGTGGATTCAGCAGTCTGCAAACACTTTCTCTGAAGAGTCCCAAAACAGGCGTTTTCAGCCCATTACCGGCATATGGAAGAAACAGCAGTAAGCACAGGGAAATATCTGCTTCTAAATCCAAAACGCAGCTATCTAACAGAACGGTTGTCAATGTGTGCACTCAACTTCCAGAGTTAAACCCGTGTGTGGATTCAGCAGTCTGCAAACACTTTCTCTGCAGAGTCCCAAAACAGGCGTTTTCAGCCCATTACCGGCATATGGAAGAAACAGCAGTAAGCACAGGGAAATATCTGCTTCTAAATCCAAAACGCAGCTATCTAACAGAACGGTTGTCAATGTGTGCACTCAACTTCCAGAGATAAACCCGTGTGTGGATTCAGCAGTCTGCAAACACTTTCTCTGCAGAGTCCCAAAACAGGCGTTTTCAGCCCATTACCGGCATATGGAAGAAACAGCAGTAAGCACAGGGAAATATCTGCTTCTAAATCCAAAACGCAGCTATCTAACAGAACGGTTGTCAATGTGTGCACTCAACTTCCAGAGTTAAAGCCGTGTGTGGATTCAGCAGTCTGCAAACACTTTCTCTGCAGAGTCCCAAAACAGGCGTTTTCAGCCCATTACCGGCATATGGAAGAAACAGCAGTAAGCACAGGGAAATATCTGCTTCTAAATCCAAAACGCAGCTATCTAACAGAACGGTTGTCAATGTGTGCACTCAACTTCCAGAGATAAACCCGTGTGTGGATTCAGCAGTCTGCAAACACTTTCTCTGCAGAGTCCCAAAACAGGCGTTTTCAGCCCATTACCGGCATATGGAAGAAACAGCAGTAAGCACAGGGAAATATCTGCTTCTAAATCCAAAACGCAGCTATCTAACAGAACGGTTGTCAATGTGTGCACTCAACTTCCAGAGTTAAAGCCGTGTGTGGATTCAGCAGTCTGCAAACACTTTCTCTGCAGAGTCCCAAAACAGGCGTTTTCAGCCCATTACCGGCATATGGAAGAAACAGCAGTAAGCACAGGGAAATATCTGCTTCTAAATCCAAAACGCAGCTATCTAACAGAACGGTTGTCAATGTGTGCACTCAACTTCCAGAGTTAAAGCCGTGTGTGGATTCAGCAGTCTGCAAACACTTTCTCTGCAGAGTCCCAAAACAGGCGTTTTCAGCCCATTACCGGCATATGGAAGAAACAGCAGTAAGCACAGGGAAATATCTGCTTCTAAATCCAAAACGCAGCTATCTAACAGAACGGTTGTCAATGTGTGCACTCAACTTCCAGAGTTAAACACGTGTGTGGATTCAGCAGTCTGCAAACACTTTCTCTGCAGAGTCCCAAAACAGGCGTTTTCAGCCCATTACCGGCATATGGAAGAAACGGCAGTAAGCACAGGGAAATATCTGCTTCTAAATCCAAAACGCAGCTATCTAACAGAACAGTTGTCAATGTGTGCACTCAACTTCCAGAGTTAAACCCGTGTGTGGATTCAGCAGTCTGCAAACACTTTCTCTGCAGAGTCCCAAAACAGACGTTTTCAGCCCATTACCGGCATATGGAAGAAACGGCAGTAAGCACAGGGAAATATCTGCTTCTAAATCCAAAACGCAGCTATCTAACAGAACGGTTGTCAATGTGTGCACTCAACTTCCAGAGTTAAACCAGTGTGTGGATTCAGCCGTCTGCAAACACTTTCTCTGCAGAGTCCCAAAACAGGCGTTTTCAGCCCATTACCGGCATATGGAAGAAACAGCAGTAAGCACAGGGAAATATCTGCTTCTAAATCCAAAAGGCAGCTATCTAACAGAACGGTTGTCAATGTGTGCACTCAACTTCCAGAGTTAAACCCGTGTGTGGATTCAGCAGTCTGCAAACACTTTCTCTGCAGAGTCCCAAAACAGGCGTTTTCAGCCCATTACCAGCATATGGAAGAAACAGCAGTAAACCCAGGGAAATATCTGCTTCTAAATCCAAAACGCAGCTATCTAACAGAACGGTTGTCAATGTGTGCACTCAACTTCCAGAGTTAAACCCGTGTGTGGATTCAGCAGTCTGCAAACACTTTCTCTGCAGAGTCCCAAAACAGGCGTTTTCAGCCCATTACCGGCATATGGAAGAAACAGCAGTAAGCACAGGGAAATATCTGCTTCTAAATCCAAAACGCAGCTATCTAACAGAACGGTTGTCAATGTGTGCACTCAACTTCCAGAGATAAACCCGTGTGTGGATTCAGCAGTCTGCAAACACTTTCTCTGCAGAGTCCCAAAACAGGCGTTTTCAGCCCATTACCGGCATATGGAAGAAACAGCAGTAAGCACAGGGAAATATCTGCTTCTAAATCCAAAACGCAGCTATCTAACAGAACGGTTGTCAATGTGTGCACTCAACTTCCAGAGTTAAAGCCGTGTGTGGATTCAGCAGTCTGCAAACACTTTCTCTGCAGAGTCCCAAAACAGGCGTTTTCAGCCCATTACCGGCATATGGAAGAAACAGCAGTAAGCACAGGGAAATATCTGCTTCTAAATCCAAAACGCAGCTATCTAACAGAACGGTTGTCAATGTGTGCACTCAACTTCCAGAGTTAAACACGTGTGTGGATTCAGCAGTCTGCAAACACTTTCTCTGCAGAGTCCCAAAACAGGCGTTTTCAGCCCATTACCGGCATATGGAAGAAACGGCAGTAAGCACAGGGAAATATCTGCTTCTAAATCCAAAACGCAGCTATCTAACAGAACAGTTGTCAATGTGTGCACTCAACTTCCAGAGTTAAACCCGTGTGTGGATTCAGCAGTCTGCAAACACTTTCTCTGCAGAGTCCCAAAACAGACGTTTTCAGCCCATTACCGGCATATGGAAGAAACGGCAGTAAGCACAGGGAAATATCTGCTTCTAAATCCAAAACGCAGCTATCTAACAGAACGGTTGTCAATGTGTGCACTCAACTTCCAGAGTTAAACCAGTGTGTGGATTCAGCCGTCTGCAAACACTTTCTCTGCAGAGTCCCAAAACAGGCGTTTTCAGCCCATTACCGGCATATGGAAGAAACAGCAGTAAGCACAGGGAAATATCTGCTTCTAAATCCAAAAGGCAGCTATCTAACAGAACGGTTGTCAATGTGTGCACTCAACTTCCAGAGTTAAACCCGTGTGTGGATTCAGCAGTCTGCAAACACTTTCTCTGCAGAGTCCCAAAACAGGCGTTTTCAGCCCATTACCAGCATATGGAAGAAACAGCAGTAAACCCAGGGAAATATCTGCTTCTAAATCCAAAACGCAGCTATCTAACAGAACGGTTGTCAATGTGTGCACTCAACTTCCAGAGTTAAACCCGTGTGTGGATTCAGCAGTCTGCAAACACTTTCTCTGCAGAGTCCCAAAACAGGCGTTTTCAGCCCATTACCGGCATACGGAAGAAACAGCAGTAAGCCCAGGGAAATATCTGCTTCTAAATCCAAAACGCAGCTATCTAACAGAACGGTTGTCAATGTGTGCACTCAACTTCCAGAGTTAAACCCGTGTGTGGATTCAGCAGTCTGCAAACACTTTCTCTGCAGAGTCCCAAAACAGGCGTTTTCAGCCCATTACCGGCATATGGAAGAAACAGCAGTAAGCACAGGGAAATATCTGCTTCTAAATCCAAAACGCAGCTATGTAACAGAACGGTTGTCAATGTGTGCACTCAACTTCCAGAGTTAAACCCGTGAGTGGATTCAGCAGTCTGCAAACACTTTCTCTACAGAGTCCCAAAACAGGCGTTTTCAGCCCATTACCGGCATATGGAAGAAACAGCAGTAAGCCCAGGGAAATATCTGCTTCTAAATCCAAAACGCAGCTATCTAACAAACGGTTGTCAATGTGTGCACTCAACTTCCAGAGTTAAACCCGTGTGTGGATTCAGCAGTCTGCAAACACTTTCTCTGCAGAGTCCCAAAACAGGCGTTTTCAGCCCATTACCGGCATATGGAAGAAACAGCACTAAGCACAGGGAAATATCTGCTTCTAAATCCAAAACGCAGCTATCTAACAGAACTTTTGTCAATGTGTGCACTCAACGTCCAGAGATAAACCCGTGTGTGGATTCAGCAGTCTGCAAACACTTTCTCTGCAGAGTCCCAAAACAGGCGTTTTCAGCCCTTTACCGGCATATGGAAGAAACAGCAGTAAGCACAGGGAAATATCTGCTTCTAAATCCAAAACGCAGCTATCTAACAGAACGGTTGTCAATGTGTGCACTCAACTTCCAGAGTTAAACCCGTGTGTGGATTCAGCAGTCTGCAAACACTTTCTCTGCAGAGTCCCAAAACAGGCGTTTTCAGCCCATTACCGGCATATGGAAGAAACAGCAGTAAGCACAGGGAAATATCTGCTTCTAAATCCAAAATGCAGCTATCTAACAGAACGGTTGTCAATGTGTGCACTCATCTTCCAGAGTTAAACCCGTGTGTGGATTCAGCAGTCTGCAAACACTTTCTCTGCAGAGTCCCAAAACAGGCGTTTTCAGCCCATTACCGGCATATGGAAGAAACGGCAGTAAGCACAGGGAAATATCTGCTTCTAAATCCAAAACGCAGCTATCTAACAGAACGGTTGTCAATGTGTGCACTCAACTTCCAGAGTTAAACCAGTGTGTGGATTCAGCAGTCTGCAAACCCTTTCTCTGCAGAGTCCCAAAACAGGCGTTTTCAGCCCATTACCGGCATATGGAAGAAACAGCAGTAAGCACAGGGAAATATCTGCTTCTAAATCCAAAACGCAGCTATCTAACAGAACGGTTGTCAATGTGTGCACTCAAATTCCAGAGTTAAATCCGTGTGTGGATTCAGCAGTCTGCAAACACTTTCTCTGCAGAGTCCCAAAACAGGCGTTTTCAGCCCATTACCGGCATATGGAAGAAACAGCAGTAAGCACAGGGAAATATCTGCTTCTAAATCCAAAACGCAGCTATTTAACAGAACGGTTGTCAATGTGTGCACTCAACTTCCAGAGATAAACCCGTGTGTGGATTCAGCAGTCTGCAAACACTTTCTCTGCAGAGTCCCAAAACAGGCGTTTTCAGCCCATTACCGGCATATGGAAGAAACAGCAGTAAGCACAGGGAAATATCTGCTTCTAAATCCAAAACGCAGCTATCTAACAGAACGGTTGTCAATGTGTGCACTCAACTTCCAGAGTTAAACCCGTGTGTGGATTCAGCAGTCTGCAAACACTTTCTCTACAGAGTCCCAAAACAGGCGTTTTCAGCCCATTACCGGCATATGGAAGAAACAGCAGTAAGCCCAGGGAAATATCTGCTTCTAAATCCAAAACGCAGCTATCTAACGAACGGTTGTCAATGTGTGCACTCAACTTCCAGAGTTAAACCCGTGTGTGGATTCAGCAGTCTGCAAACACTTTCTCTGCAGAGTCCCAAAACAGGCGTTTTCAGCCCATTACCGGCATATGGAAGAAACAGCAGTAAGCACAGGGAAATATCTGCTTCTAAATCCAAAACGCAGCTATCTAACAGAACGGTTGTCAATGTGTGCACTCAACTTCCAGAGTTAAACCCGTGTGTGGATTCAGCAGTCTGCAAACACTTTCTCTGCAGAGTCCCAAAACAGGCGTTTTCAGCCCTTTACCGGCATATGGAAGAAACAGCAGTAAGCACAGGGAAATATCTGCTTCTAAATCCAAAACGCAGCTATCTAACAGAAGGGTTGTCAATGTGTGCACTCAACTTCCAGAGTTAAACCCGTGTGTGGATTCAGCAGTCTGCAAACACTTTCTCTGCAGAGTCCCAAAACAGGCGTTTTCAGCCCATTACCGGCATATGGAAGAAACAGCAGTAAGCACAGGGAAATATCTGCTTCTAAATCCAAAATGCAGCTATCTAACAGAACGGTTGTCAATGTGTGCACTCATCTTCCAGAGTTAAACCCGTGTGTGGATTCAGCAGTCTGCAAACACTTTCTCTGCAGAGTCCCAAAACAGGCGTTTTCAGCCCATTACCGGCATATGGAAGAAACGGCAGTAAGCACAGGGAAATATCTGCTTCTAAATCCAAAACGCAGCTATCTAACAGAACGGTTGTCAATGTGTGCACTCAACTTCCAGAGTTAAACCAGTGTGTGGATTCAGCAGTCTGCAAACCCTTTCTCTGCAGAGTCCCAAAACAGGCGTTTTCAGCCCATTACCGGCATATGGAAGAAACAGCAGTAAGCACAGGGAAATATCTGCTTCTAAATCCAAAACGCAGCTATCTAACAGAACGGTTGTCAATGTGTGCACTCAACTTCCAGAGTTAAATCCGTGTGTGGATTCAGCAGTCTGCAAACACTTTCTCTGCAGAGTCCCAAAACAGGCGTTTTCAGCCCATTACCGGCATATGGAAGAAACAGCAGTAAGCACAGGGAAATATCTGCTTCTAAATCCAAAACGCAGCTATTTAACAGAACGGTTGTCAATGTGTGCACTCAACTTCCAGAGATAAACCCGTGTGTGGATTCAGCAGTCTGCAAACACTTTCTCTGCAGAGTCCCAAAACAGGCGTTTTCAGCCCATTACCGGCATATGGAAGAAACAGCAGTAAGCACAGGGAAATATCTGCTTCTAAATCCAAAACGCAGCTATGTAACAGAACGGTTGTCAATGTGTGCACTCAACTTCCAGAGTTAAACCCGTGTGTGGATTCAGCAGTCTGCAAACACTTTCTCTACAGAGTCCCAAAACAGGCGTTTTCAGCCCATTACCGGCATATGGAAGAAACAGCAGTAAGCCCAGGGAAATATCTGCTTCTAAATCCAAAACGCAGCTATCTAACAAACGGTTGTCAATGTGTGCACTCAACTTCCAGAGTTAAACCCGTGTGTGGATTCAGCAGTCTGCAAACACTTTCTCTGCAGAGTCCCAAAACAGGCGTTTTCAGCCCATTACCGGCATATGGAAGAAACAGCAGTAAGCACAGGGAAATATCTGCTTCTAAATCCAAAACGCAGCTATCTAACAGAACGGTTGTCAATGTGTGCACTCAACTTCCAGAGATAAACCCGTGTGTGGATTCAGCAGTCTGCAAACACTTTCTCTGCAGAGTCCCAAAACAGGCGTTTTCAGCCCATTACCGGCATATGGAAGAAACAGCAGTAAGCACAGGGAAATATCTGCTTCTAAATCCAAAACGCAGCTATCTAACAGAACGGTTGTCAATGTGTGCACTCAACTTCCAGAGATAAACCCGTGTGTGGATTCAGCAGTCTGCAAACACTTTCTCTGCAGAGTCCCAAAACAGGCGTTTTCAGCCCATTACCGGCATATGGAAGAAACAGCAGTAAGCACAGGGAAATATCTGCTTCTAAATCCAAAACGCAGCTATCTAACAGAACGGTTGTCAATGTGTGCACTCAACTTCCAGAGTTAAACCCGTGTGTGGATTCAGCAGTCTGCAAACACTTTCTCTGCAGAGTCCCAAAACAGGCGTTTTCAGCCCATTACCGGCATATGGAAGAAACAGCAGTAAGCACAGGGAAATATCTGCTTCTAAATCCAAAACGCAGCTATCTAACAGAACGGTTGTCAATGTGTACACTCAACTTCCAGAGTTAAACCCGTGTGTGGATTCAGCAGTCTGCAAACACTTTCTCTCCAGAGTCCCAAAACAGGCGTTTTCAGCCCATTACCGGCATATGGAAGAAACGGCAGTAAGCACAGGGAAATATCTGCTTCTAAATCCAAAACGCAGCTATCTAACAGAACGGTTGTCAATGTGTGCACTCAACTTCCAGAGTTAAACCCGTGTGTGGATTCAGCAGTCTGCAAACACTTTCTCTGCAGAGTCCCAAAACAGGCGTTTTCAGCCCTTTACCGGCATATGGAAGAAACAGCAGTAAGCACAGGGAAATATCTGCTTCTAAATCCAAAACGCAGCTATCTAACAGAACGGTTGTCAATGTGTGCACTCAACTTCCAGAGATAAACCCGTGTGTGGATTCAGCAGTCTGCAAACACTTTCTCTGCAGAGTCCCAAAACAGGCGTTTTCAGCCCATTACCGGCATATGGAAGAAACA
Organism: Aotus nancymaae; assembly: GCF_030222135.1. NCBI lineage: Eukaryota > Metazoa > Chordata > Mammalia > Primates > Aotidae > Aotus > Aotus nancymaae. The sequence continues at coordinate 72,692 of NW_026988998.1, forward strand.
GCAGTAAGCACAGGGAAATATCTGCTTCTAAATCCAAAACGCAGCTATCTAACAGAACGGTTGTCAATGTGTGCACTCAACTTCCAGAGTTAAACCCGTGTGTGGATTCAGCAGTCTGCAAACACTTTCTCTGCAGAGTCCCAAAACAGGCGTTTTCAGCCCATTACCGGCATACGGAAGAAACAGCAGTAAGCACAGGGAAATATCTGCTTCTAAATCCAAAACGCAGCTATCTAACAGAACGGTTGTCAATGTGTGCACTCAACTTCCAGAGTTAAACCCGTGTGTGGATTCAGCAGTCTGCAAACACTTTCTCTGCAGAGTCCCAAAACAGACGTTTTCAGCCCATTACCGGCATATGGAAGAAACGGCAGTAAGCACAGGGAAATATCTGCTTCTAAATCCAAAACGCAGCTATCTAACAGAACGGTTGTCAATGTGTGCACTCAACTTCCAGAGTTAAACCAGTGTGTGGATTCAGCAGTCTGCAAACACTTTCTCTGCAGAGTCCCAAAACAGGCGTTTTCAGCCCATTACTGGCATATGGAAGAAACAGCAGTAAACCCAGGGAAATATCTGCTTCTAAATCCAAAACGCAGCTATCTAACAGAACGGTTGTCAATGTGTGCACTCAACTTCCAGAGTTAAACCCGTGTGTGGATTCAGCAGTCTGCAAACACTTTCTCTGCAGAGTCCCAAAACAGGCGTTTTCAGCCCTTTCCCGGCATATGGAAGAAACAGCAGTAAGCACAGGGAAATATCTGCTTCTAAATCCAAAACGCAGCTATCTAACAGAACGGTTGTCAATGTGTGCACTCAACTTCCAGAGTTAAACCCGTGTGTGGATTCAGCAGTCTGCAAACACTTTCTCTGCAGAGTCCCAAAACAGGCGTTTTCAGCCCATTACCGGCATATGGAAGAAACAGCAGTAAGCACAGGGAAATATCTGCTTCTAAATCCAAAACGCAGCTATCTAACAGAACGGTTGTCAATGTGTGCACTCAACTTCCAGAGATGAACCTGTGTGTGGATTCAGCAGTCTGCAAACACTTTCTCTGCAGAGTCCCAAAACAGGCGTTTTCAGCCCATTACCGGCATATGGAAGAAAAAGCAGTAAGCACAGGGAAATATCTGCTTCTAAATCCAAAACGCAGCTATCTAACAGAACGGTTGTCAATGTGTGCACTCAACTTCCAGAGTTAAACCCGTGTGTGGATTCAGCAGTCTGCAAACACTTTCTCTGCAGAGTCCCAAAACAGGCGTTTTCAGCCCATTACCGGCATACGGAAGAAACAGCAGTAAGCACAGGGAAATATCTGCTTCTAAATCCAAAACGCAGCTATCTAACAGAACGGTTGTCAATGTGTGCACTCAACTTCCAGAGTTAAACCCGTGTGTGGATTCAGCAGTCTGCAAACACTTTCTCTGCAGAGTCCCAAAACAGACGTTTTCAGCCCATTAACGGCATATGGAAGAAACGGCAGTAAGCACAGGGAAATATCTGCTTCTAAATCCAAAACGCAGCTATCTACCAGAACGGTTGTCAATGTGTGCACTCAACTTCCAGAGTTAAACCAGTGTGTGGATTCAGCAGTCTGTAAACACTTTCTCTGCAGAGTCCGAAAACAGGCGTTTTCAGCCCTTTACCGGCATATGGAAGAAACAGCAGTAAGCACAGGGAAATATCTGCTTCTAAATCCAAAACGCAGCTATCTAACAGAACGGTTGTCAATGTGTGCACTCAACTTCCAGAGTTAAACCCGTGTGTGGATTCAGCAGTCTGCAAACACTTTCTCTGCAGAGTCCCAAAACAGGCGTTTTCAGCCCATTACCGGCATATGGAAGAAACAGCAGTAAGCACAGGGAAATATCTGCTTCTAAATCCAAAACGCAGCTATCTAACAGAACGGTTGTCAATGTGTGCACTCAACTTCCAGAGTTAAACCCGTGTGTGGATTCAGCAGTCTGCAAACACTTTCTCTGCAGAGTCCCAAAACAGACGTTTTCAGCCCATTTCCGGCATATGGAAGAAACGGCAGTAAGCCCAGGGAAATATCTGCTTCTAAATCCAAAACGCAGCTATCTAACAGAACGGTTGTCAATGTGTGCACTCAACTTCCAGAGTTAAACCAGTGTGTGGATTCAGCAGTCTGCAAACACTTTCTCTGCAGAGTCCCAAAACAGGCGTTTTCAGCCCTTTACCGGCATATGGAAGAAACAGCAGTAAGCACAGGGAAATATCTGCTTCTAAATCCAAAACGCAGCTATCTAACAGAACGGTTGTCAATGTGTGCACTCAACTTCCAGAGTTAAACCCGTGTGTGGATTCAGCAGTCTGCAAACACTTTCTCTGCAGAGTCCCAAAACAGGCGTTTTCAGCCCATTACCGGCATACGGAAGAAACAGCAGTAAGCACAGGGAAATATCTGCTTCTAAATCCAAAACGCAGCTATCTAACAGAACGGTTGTCAATGTGTGCACTCAACTTCCAGAGTTAAACCCGTGTGTGGATTCAGCAGTCTGCAAACACTTTCTCTGCAGAGTCCCAAAACAGGCGTTTTCAGTCCATTACCGGCATATGGAAGAAACGGCAGTAAGCACAGGGAAATATCTGCTTTTAAATCCAAAACGCAGCTATCTAGCAGAACGGTTGTCAATGTGTGCACTCAACTTCCAGAGTTAAACCCGTGTGTGGATTCAGCAGTCTGCAAACACTTTCTCTCCAGAGTCCCAAAACAGGCGTTTTCAGCCCATTACCGGCATATGGAAGAAACGGCAGTAAGCACAGGGAAATATCTGCTTCTAAATCCAAAACGCAGCTATCTAACAGAACGGTTGTCAATGTGTGCACTCAACTTCCAGAGTTAAACCCGTGTGTGGATTCAGCAGTCTGCAAACACTTTCTCTGCAGAGTCCCAAAACAGGCGTTTTCAGCCCATTACCGGCATATGGAAGAAACAGCAGTAAGCACAGGGAAATATCTGCTTCTAAATCCAAAACGCAGCTATCTAACAGAACGGTTGTCAATGTGTGCACTCAACTTCCAGAGATAAACCTGTGTGTGGATTCAGCAGTCTGCAAACACTTTCTCTGCAGAGTCCCAAAACAGGCGTTTTCAGCCCATTACCGGCATATGGAAGAAACAGCAGTAAGCACAGGGAAATATCTGCTTCTAAATCCAAAACGAAGCTATCTAACAGAACGGTTGTCAATGTGTGCACTCAACTTCCAGAGTTAAACCCGTGTGTGGATTCAGCAGTCTGCAAACACTTTCTCTGCAGAGTCCCAAAACAGGCGTTTTCAGCCCATTACCGGCATATGGAAGAAACGGCAGTAAGCACAGGGAAATATCTGCTTCTAAATCCAAAACGCAGCTATCTAACAGAACGGTTGTCAATGTGTGAACTCAACTTCCAGAGTTAAACCCGTGTGTGGATTCAGCAGTCTGCAAACACTTTCTCTGCAGAGTCCCAAAACAGGCGTTTTCAGCCCATTACCGGCATATGGAAGAAACAGCAGTAAGCACAGGGAAATATCTGCTTCTAAATCCAAAACGCAGCTATCTAACAGAACGGTTGTCAATGTGTGCACTCAACTTCCAGAGATAATCCTGTGTGCGGATTCAGCAGTCTGCAAACACTTTCTCTGCAGAGTCCCAAAACAGGAGTTTTCAGCCCATTACCGGCATATGGAAGAAACAGCAGTAAGCACAGGGAAATATCTGCTTCTAAATCCAAAACGCAGCTATCTAACAGAACGGTTGTCAATGTGTGCACTCAACTTCCAGAGTTAAACCCGTGTGTGGATTCAGCAGTCTGCAAACACTTTCTCTGCAGAGTCCCAAAACAGGCGTTTTCAGCCCATTACCGGCATATGGAAGAAACAGCAGTAAGCACAGGGAAATATCTGCTTCTAAATCCAAAACGCAGCTATCTAACAGAACGGTTGTCAATGTGTGCACTCAACTTCCAGAGTTAAACCCGTGTGTGGATTCAGCAGTCTGCAAACACTTTCTCTGCAGAGTCCCAAAACAGACGTTTTCAGCCCATTTCCGGCATATGGAAGAAACGGCAGTAAGCCCAGGGAAATATCTGCTTCTAAATCCAAAACGCAGCTATCTAACAGAAGGGTTGTCAATGTGTGCACTCAACTTCCAGAGTTAAACCAGTGTGTGGATTCAGCAGTCTGCAAACACTTTCTCTGCAGAGTCCCAAAACAGGCGTTTTCAGCCCTTTACCGGCATATGGAAGAAACAGCAGTAAGCACAGGGAAATATCTGCTTCTAAATCCAAAACGCAGCTATCTAACAGAACGGTTGTCAATGTGTGCACTCAACTTCCAGAGTTAAACCCGTGTGTGGATTCAGCAGTCTGCAAACACTTTCTCTGCAGAGTCCCAAAACAGGCGTTTTCAGCCCATTACCGGCATATGGAAGAAACAGCAGTAAGCACAGGGAAATATCTGCTTCTAAATCCAAAACGCAGCTATCTAACAGAACGGTTGTCAATGTGTACACTCAACTTCCAGAATTAAACCCGTGTGTGGATTCAGCAGTCTGCAAACACTTTCTCTCCAGAGTCCCAAAACAGGCGTTTTCAGCCCATTACCGGCATATGGAAGAAACGGCAGTAAGCACAGGGAAATATCTGCTTCTAAATCCAAAACGCAGCTATCTAACAGAACGGTTGTCAATGTGTGCACTCAACTTCCAGAGTTAAACCCGTGTGTGGATTCAGCAGTCTGCAAACACTTTCTCTGCAGAGTCCCAAAACAGGCGTTTTCAGCCCTTTACCGGCATATGGAAGAAACAGCAGTAAGCACAGGGAAATATCTGCTTCTAAATCCAAAACGCAGCTATCTAACAGAACGGTTGTCAATGTGTGCACTCAACTTCCAGAGTTAAACCCGTGTGTGGATTCAGCAGTCTGCAAACACTTTCTCTGCAGAGTCCCAAAACAGACGTTTTCAGCCCATTTCCGGCATATGGAAGAAACGGCAGTAAGCCCAGGGAAATATCTGCTTCTAAATCCAAAACGCAGCTATCTAACAGAACGGTTGTCAATGTGTGCACTCAACTTCCAGAGTTAAACCAGTGTGTGGATTCAGCAGTCTGCAAACACTTTCTCTGCAGAGTCCCAAAACAGGCGTTTTCAGCCCTTTACCGGCATATGGAAGAAACAGCAGTAAGCACAGGGAAATATCTGCTTCTAAATCCAAAACGCAGCTATCTAACAGAACGGTTGTCAATGTGTGCACTCAACTTCCAGAGTTAAACCCGTGTGTGGATTCAGCAGTCTGCAAACACTTTCTCTGCAGAGTCCCAAAACAGGCGTTTTCAGCCCATTACCGGCATACGGAAGAAACAGCAGTAAGCACAGGGAAATATCTGCTTCTAAATCCAAAACGCAGCTATCTAACAGAACGGTTGTCAATGTGTGCACTCAACTTCCAGAGTTAAACCCGTGTGTGGATTCAGCAGTCTGCAAACACTTTCTCTGCAGAGTCCCAAAACAGGCGTTTTCAGTCCATTACCGGCATATGGAAGAAACGGCAGTAAGCACAGGGAAATATCTGCTTTTAAATCCAAAACGCAGCTATCTAGCAGAACGGTTGTCAATGTGTGCACTCAACTTCCAGAGTTAAACCCGTGTGTGGATTCAGCAGTCTGCAAACACTTTCTCTCCAGAGTCCCAAAACAGGCGTTTTCAGCCCATTACCGGCATATGGAAGAAACGGCAGTAAGCACAGGGAAATATCTGCTTCTAAATCCAAAACGCAGCTATCTAACAGAACGGTTGTCAATGTGTGCACTCAACTTCCAGAGTTAAACCCGTGTGTGGATTCAGCAGTCTGCAAACACTTTCTCTGCAGAGTCCCAAAACAGGCGTTTTCAGCCCATTACCGGCATATGGAAGAAACAGCAGTAAGCACAGGGAAATATCTGCTTCTAAATCCAAAACGCAGCTATCTAACAGAACGGTTGTCAATGTGTGCACTCAACTTCCAGAGATAAACCTGTGTGTGGATTCAGCAGTCTGCAAACACTTTCTCTGCAGAGTCCCAAAACAGGCGTTTTCAGCCCATTACCGGCATATGGAAGAAACAGCAGTAAGCACAGGGAAATATCTGCTTCTAAATCCAAAACGAAGCTATCTAACAGAACGGTTGTCAATGTGTGCACTCAACTTCCAGAGTTAAACCCGTGTGTGGATTCAGCAGTCTGCAAACACTTTCTCTGCAGAGTCCCAAAACAGGCGTTTTCAGCCCATTACCGGCATATGGAAGAAACGGCAGTAAGCACAGGGAAATATCTGCTTCTAAATCCAAAACGCAGCTATCTAACAGAACGGTTGTCAATGTGTGAACTCAACTTCCAGAGTTAAACCCGTGTGTGGATTCAGCAGTCTGCAAACACTTTCTCTGCAGAGTCCCAAAACAGGCGTTTTCAGCCCATTACCGGCATATGGAAGAAACAGCAGTAAGCACAGGGAAATATCTGCTTCTAAATCCAAAACGCAGCTATCTAACAGAACGGTTGTCAATGTGTGCACTCAACTTCCAGAGATAATCCTGTGTGCGGATTCAGCAGTCTGCAAACACTTTCTCTGCAGAGTCCCAAAACAGGAGTTTTCAGCCCATTACCGGCATATGGAAGAAACAGCAGTAAGCACAGGGAAATATCTGCTTCTAAATCCAAAACGCAGCTATCTAACAGAACGGTTGTCAATGTGTGCACTCAACTTCCAGAGTTAAACCCGTGTGTGGATTCAGCAGTCTGCAAACACTTTCTCTGCAGAGTCCCAAAACAGGCGTTTTCAGCCCATTACCGGCATATGGAAGAAACAGCAGTAAGCACAGGGAAATATCTGCTTCTAAATCCAAAACGCAGCTATCTAACAGAACGGTTGTCAATGTGTGCACTCAACTTCCAGAGTTAAACCCGTGTGTGGATTCAGCAGTCTGCAAACACTTTCTCTGCAGAGTCCCAAAACAGACGTTTTCAGCCCATTTCCGGCATATGGAAGAAACGGCAGTAAGCCCAGGGAAATATCTGCTTCTAAATCCAAAACGCAGCTATCTAACAGAAGGGTTGTCAATGTGTGCACTCAACTTCCAGAGTTAAACCAGTGTGTGGATTCAGCAGTCTGCAAACACTTTCTCTGCAGAGTCCCAAAACAGGCGTTTTCAGCCCTTTACCGGCATATGGAAGAAACAGCAGTAAGCACAGGGAAATATCTGCTTCTAAATCCAAAACGCAGCTATCTAACAGAACGGTTGTCAATGTGTGCACTCAACTTCCAGAGTTAAACCCGTGTGTGGATTCAGCAGTCTGCAAACACTTTCTCTGCAGAGTCCCAAAACAGGCGTTTTCAGCCCATTACCGGCATATGGAAGAAACAGCAGTAAGCACAGGGAAATATCTGCTTCTAAATCCAAAACGCAGCTATCTAACAGAACGGTTGTCAATGTGTACACTCAACTTCCAGAATTAAACCCGTGTGTGGATTCAGCAGTCTGCAAACACTTTCTCTCCAGAGTCCCAAAACAGGCGTTTTCAGCCCATTACCGGCATATGGAAGAAACGGCAGTAAGCACAGGGAAATATCTGCTTCTAAATCCAAAACGCAGCTATCTAACAGAACGGTTGTCAATGTGTGCACTCAACTTCCAGAGTTAAACCCGTGTGTGGATTCAGCAGTCTGCAAACACTTTCTCTGCAGAGTCCCAAAACAGGCGTTTTCAGCCCTTTACCGGCATATGGAAGAAACAGCAGTAAGCACAGGGAAATATCTGCTTCTAAATCCAAAACGCAGCTATCTAACAGAACGGTTGTCAATGTGTGCACTCAACTTCCAGAGATAAACCTGTGTGTGGATTCAGCAGTCTGCAAACACTTTCTCTGCAGAGTCCCAAAACAGGCGTTTTCAGCCCATTACCGGCATATGGAAGAAACAGCAGTAAGCACAGGGAAATATCTGCTTCTAAATCCAAAACGCAGCTATCTAACAGAACGGTTGTCAATGTGTGCACTCAACTTCCAGAGTTAAACCCGTGTGTGGATTCAGCAGTCTGCAAACACTTTCTCTGCAGAGTCCCAAAACAGGCGTTTTCAGCCCATTACCGGCATATGGAAGAAACAGCAGTAAGCACAGGGAAATATCTGCTTCTAAATCCAAAACGCAGCTATCTAACAGAACGGTTGTCAATGTGTGCACTCAACTTCCAGAGTTAAACCCGTGTGTGGATTCAGCAGTCTGCAAACACTTTCTCTGCAGAGTCCCAAAACAGACGTTTTCAGCCCATTACCGGCATATGGAAGAAACGGCAGTAAGCACAGGGAAATATCTGCTTCTAAATCCAAAACGCAGCTATCTAACAGAACGGTTGTCAATGTGTGCACTCAACTTCCAGAGTTAAACCAGTGTGTGGATTCAGCAGTCTGCAAACACTTTCTCTGCAGAGTCCCAAAACAGGCGTTTTCAGCCCATTACCGGCATATGGAAGAAACAGCAGTAAACCCAGGGAAATATCTGCTTCTAAATCCAAAACGCAGCTATCTAACAGAACGGTTGTCAATGTGTGCACTCAACTTCCAGAGTTAAACCCGTGTGTGGATTCAGCAGTCTGCAAACACTTTCTCTGCAGAGTCCCAAAACAGGCGTTTTCAGCCCATTACCGGCATATGGAAGAAACAGCAGTAAGCACAGGGAAATATCTGCTTCTAAATCCAAAACGCAGCTATCTAACAGAACGGTTGTCAATGTGTGCACTCAACTTCCAGAGTTAAACCCGTGTGTGGATTCAGCAGTCTGCAAACACTTTCTCTGCAGAGTCCCAAAACAGGCGTTTTCAGCCCATTACCGGCATATGGAAGAAACAGCAGTAAGCACAGGGAAATATCTGCTTCTAAATCCAAAACGCAGCTATCTAACAAAACGGTTGTCAATGTGTGCACTCAACTTCCAGAGATGAACCTGTGTGTGGATTCAGCAGTCTGCAAACACTTTCTCTGCAGAGTCCCAAAACAGACGTTTTCAGCCCATTAACGGCATATGGAAGAAACGGCAGTAAGCACAGGGAAATATCTGCTTCTAAATCCAAAACGCAGCTATCTAACAGAACGGTTGTCAATGTGTGCACTCAACTTCCAGAGTTAAACCAGTGTGTGGATTCAGCAGTCTGCAAACACTTTCTCTGCAGAGTCCGAAAACAGGCGTTTTCAGCCCTTTACCGGCATATGGAAGAAACAGCAGTAAGCACAGGGAAATATCTGCTTCTAAATCCAAAACGCAGCTATCTAACAGAACGGTTGTCAATGTGTGCACTCAACTTCCAGAGTTAAACCCGTGTGTGGATTCAGCAGTCTGCAAACACTTTCTCTGCAGAGTCCCAAAACAGGCGTTTTCAGCCCATTACCGGCATATGGAAGAAACAGCAGTAAACCCAGGGAAATATCTGCTTCTAAATCCAAAACGCAGCTATCTAACAGAACGGTTGTCAATGTGTGCACTCAACTTCCAGAGTTAAACCCGTGTGTGGATTCAGCAGTCTGCAAACACTTTCTCTGCAGAGTCCCAAAACAGGCGTTTTCAGCCCATTACCGGCATATGGAAGAAACAGCAGTAAGCACAGGGAAATATCTGCTTCTAAATCCAAAACGCAGCTATCTAACAGAACGGTTGTCAATGTGTGCACTCAACTTCCAGAGTTAAACCCGTGTGTGGATTCAGCAGTCTGCAAACACTTTCTCTGCAGAGTCCCAAAACAGGCGTTTTCAGCCCATTACCGGCATATGGAAGAAAGCAGTAAGCCCAGGGAAATATCTGCTTCTAAATCCAAAACGCAGCTATCTAACAAACGGTTGTCAATGTGTGCACTCAACTTCCAGAGTTAAACCCGTGTGTGGATTCAGCAGTCTGCAAACACTTTCTCTGCAGAGTCCCAAAACAGGCGTTTTCAGCCCATTACCGGCATACGGAAGAAACAGCAGTAAGCACAGGGAAATATCTGCTTCTAAATCCAAAACGCAGCTATCTAACAGAACGGTTGTCAATGTGTGCACTCAACTTCCAGAGTTAAACCCGTGTGTGGATTCAGCAGTCTGCAAACACTTTCTCTGCAGAGTCCCAAAACAGGCGTTTTCAGCCCATTACCGGCATATGGAAGAAACGGCAGTAAGCACAGGGAAATATCTGCTTCTAAATCCAAAACGCAGCTATCTAACAGAACGGTTGTCAATGTGTGCACTCAACTTCCAGAGTTAAACCAGTGTGTGGATTCAGCAGTCTGCAAACCCTTTCTCTGCAGAGTTTCAAAACAGGCGTTTTCAGCCCTTTACCGGCATATGGAAGAAACGGGAGTAAGCACAGGGAAATATCTGCTTCTAAATCCAAAACGCAGCTATCTAACAGAACGGTTGTCAATGTGTGCACTCAACTTCCAGAGTTAAACCCGTGTGTGGATTCAGCAGTCTGCAAACACTTTCTCTGCAGAGTCCCAAAACAGGCGTTTTCAGCCCTTTCCCGGCATATGGAAGAAACAGCAGTAAGCACAGGGAAATATCTGCTTCTAAATCCAAAACGCAGCTATCTAACAGAACGGTTGTCAATGTGTGCACTCAACTTCCAGAGTTAAACCCGTGTGTGGATTCAGCAGTCTGCAAACACTTTCTCTGCAGAGTCCCAAAACAGGCGTTTTCAGCCCATTACCGGCATATGGAAGAAACAGCAGTAAGCACAGGGAAATATCTGCTTCTAAATCCAAAACGCAGCTATCTAACAGAACGGTTGTCAATGTGTGCACTCAACTTCCAGAGATGAACCTGTGTGTGGATTCAGCAGTCTGCAAACACTTTCTCTGCAGAGTCCCAAAACAGGCGTTTTCAGCCCATTACCGGCATATGGAAGAAACAGCAGTAAGCACAGGGAAATATCTGCTTCTAAATCCAAAACGCAGCTATCTAACAGAACGGTTGTCAATGTGTGCACTCAACTTCCAGAGTTAAACCCGTGTGTGGATTCAGCAGTCTGCAAACACTTTCTCTGCAGAGTCCCAAAACAGGCGTTTTCAGCCCATTACCGGCATACGGAAGAAACAGCAGTAAGCACAGGGAAATATCTGCTTCTAAATCCAAAACGCAGCTATCTAACAGAACGGTTGTCAATGTGTGCACTCAACTTCCAGAGTTAAACCCGTGTGTGGATTCAGCAGTCTGCAAACACTTTCTCTGCAGAGTCCCAAAACAGGCGTTTTCAGCCCATTACCGGCATATGGAAGAAACAGCAGTAAACCCAGGGAAATATCTGCTTCTAAATCCAAAACGCAGCTATCTAACAGAACGGTTGTCAATGTGTGCACTCAACTTCCAGAGTTAAACCCGTGTGTGGATTCAGCAGTCTGCAAACACTTTCTCTGCAGAGTCCCAAAACAGGCGTTTTCAGCCCATTACCGGCATATGGAAGAAACAGCAGTAAGCACAGGGAAATATCTGCTTCTAAATCCAAAACGCAGCTATCTAACAGAACGGTTGTCAATGTGTGCACTCAACTTCCAGAGTTAAACCCGTGTGTGGATTCAGCAGTCTGCAAACACTTTCTCTGCAGAGTCCCAAAACAGGCGTTTTCAGCCCATTACCGGCATATGGAAGAAAGCAGTAAGCCCAGGGAAATATCTGCTTCTAAATCCAAAACGCAGCTATCTAACAAACGGTTGTCAATGTGTGCACTCAACTTCCAGAGTTAAACCCGTGTGTGGATTCAGCAGTCTGCAAACACTTTCTCTGCAGAGTCCCAAAACAGACGTTTTCAGCCCATTACCGGCATACGGAAGAAACAGCAGTAAGCACAGGGAAATATCTGCTTCTAAATCCAAAACGCAGCTATCTAACAGAACGGTTGTCAATGTGTGCACTCAACTTCCAGAGTTAAACCCGTGTGTGGATTCAGCAGTCTGCAAACACTTTCTCTGCAGAGTCCCAAAACAGGCGTTTTCAGCCCATTACCGGCATATGGAAGAAACGGCAGTAAGCACAGGGAAATATCTGCTTCTAAATCCAAAACGCAGCTATCTAACAGAACGGTTGTCAATGTGTGCACTCAACTTCCAGAGTTAAACCAGTGTGTGGATTCAGCAGTCTGCAAACCCTTTCTCTGCAGAGTTTCAAAACAGGCGTTTTCAGCCCTTTACCGGCATATGGAAGAAACGGGAGTAAGCACAGGGAAATATCTGCTTCTAAATCCAAAACGCAGCTATCTAACAGAACGGTTGTCAATGTGTGCACTCAACTTCCAGAGTTAAACCCGTGTGTGGATTCAGCAGTCTGCAAACACTTTCTCTGCAGAGTCCCAAAACAGGCGTTTTCAGCCCTTTCCCGGCATATGGAAGAAACAGCAGTAAGCACAGGGAAATATCTGCTTCTAAATCCAAAACGCAGCTATCTAACAGAACGGTTGTCAATGTGTGCACTCAACTTCCAGAGTTAAACCCGTGTGTGGATTCAGCAGTCTGCAAACACTTTCTCTGCAGAGTCCCAAAACAGGCGTTTTCAGCCCATTACCGGCATATGGAAGAAACAGCAGTAAGCACAGGGAAATATCTGCTTCTAAATCCAAAACGCAGCTATCTAACAGAACGGTTGTCAATGTGTGCACTCAACTTCCAGAGATGAACCTGTGTGTGGATTCAGCAGTCTGCAAACACTTTCTCTGCAGAGTCCCAAAACAGGCGTTTTCAGCCCATTACCGGCATATGGAAGAAACAGCAGTAAGCACAGGGAAATATCTGCTTCTAAATCCAAAACGCAGCTATCTAACAGAACGGTTGTCAATGTGTGCACTCAACTTCCAGAGTTAAACCCGTGTGTGGATTCAGCAGTCTGCAAACACTTTCTCTGCAGAGTCCCAAAACAGGCGTTTTCAGCCCATTACCGGCATACGGAAGAAACAGCAGTAAGCACAGGGAAATATCTGCTTCTAAATCCAAAACGCAGCTATCTAACAGAACGGTTGTCAATGTGTGCACTCAACTTCCAGAGTTAAACCCGTGTGTGGATTCAGCAGTCTGCAAACACTTTCTCTGCAGAGTCCCAAAACAGACGTTTTCAGCCCATTAACGGCATATGGAAGAAACGGCAGTAAGCACAGGGAAATATCTGCTTCTAAATCCAAAACGCAGCTATCTAACAGAACGGTTGTCAATGTGTGCACTCAACTTCCAGAGTTAAACCAGTGTGTGGATTCAGCAGTCTGCAAACACTTTCTCTGCAGAGTCCGAAAACAGGCGTTTTCAGCCCTTTACCGGCATATGGAAGAAACAGCAGTAAGCACAGGGAAATATCTGCTTCTAAATCCAAAACGCAGCTATCTAACAGAACGGTTGTCAATGTGTGCACTCAACTTCCAGAGTTAAACCCGTGTGTGGATTCAGCAGTCTGCAAACACTTTCTCTGCAGAGTCCCAAAACAGGCGTTTTCAGCCCATTACCGGCATATGGAAGAAACAGCAGTAAACCCAGGGAAATATCTGCTTCTAAATCCAAAACGCAGCTATCTAACAGAACGGTTGTCAATGTGTGCACTCAACTTCCAGAGTTAAACCCGTGTGTGGATTCAGCAGTCTGCAAACACTTTCTCTGCAGAGTCCCAAAACAGGCGTTTTCAGCCCATTACCGGCATATGGAAGAAACAGCAGTAAGCACAGGGAAATATCTGCTTCTAAATCCAAAACGCAGCTATCTAACAGAACGGTTGTCAATGTGTGCACTCAACTTCCAGAGTTAAACCCGTGTGTGGATTCAGCAGTCTGCAAACACTTTCTCTGCAGAGTCCCAAAACAGGCGTTTTCAGCCCATTACCGGCATATGGAAGAAACAGCAGTAAGCCCAGGGAAATATCTGCTTCTAAATCCAAAACGCAGCTATCTAACAAACGGTTGTCAATGTGTGCACTCAACTTCCAGAGTTAAACCCGTGTGTGGATTCAGCAGTCTGCAAACACTTTCTCTGCAGAGTCCCAAAACAGGCGTTTTCAGCCCATTACCGGCATACGGAAGAAACAGCAGTAAGCACAGGGAAATATCTGCTTCTAAATCCAAAACGCAGCTATCTAACAGAACGGTTGTCAATGTGTGCACTCAACTTCCAGAGTTAAACCCGTGTGTGGATTCAGCAGTCTGCAAACACTTTCTCTGCAGAGTCCCAAAACAGGCGTTTTCAGCCCATTACCGGCATATGGAAGAAACGGCAGTAAGCACAGGGAAATATCTGCTTCTAAATCCAAAACGCAGCTATCTAACAGAACGGTTGTCAATGTGTGCACTCTACTTCCAGAGTTAAACCAGTGTGTGGATTCAGCAGTCTGCAAACCCTTTCTCTGCAGAGTCCCAAAACAGGCGTTTTCAGCCCTTTACCGGCATATGGAAGAAACGGGAGTAAGCACAGGGAAATATCTGCTTCTAAATCCAAAACGCAGCTATCTAACAGAACGGTTGTCAATGTGGGCACTCAACTTCCAGAGTTAAACCCGTGTGTGGATTCAGCAGTCTGCAAACACTTTCTCTGCAGAGTCCCAAAACAGGCGTTTTCAGCCCATTACCGGCATATGGAAGAAACAGCAGTAAGCACAGGGAAATATCTGCTTCTAAATCCAAAACGCAGCTATCTAACAGAACGGTTGTCAATGTGTGCACTCAACTTCCAGAGTTAAACCCGTGTGTGGATTCAGCAGTCTGCAAACACTTTCTCTGCAGAGTCCCAAAACAGGCGTTTTCAGCCCATTACCGGCATATGGAAGAAACAGCAGTAAGCACAGGGAAATATCTGCTTCTAAATCCAAAACGCAGCTATCTAACAGAACGGTTGTCAATGTGTGCACTCAACTTCCAGAGTTAAACCCGTGTGTGGATTCAGCAGTCTGCAAACACTTTCTCTGCAGAGTCCCAAAACAGGCGTTTTCAGCCCATTACCGGCATATGGAAGAAACGGCAGTAAGCACAGGGAAATATCTGCTTCTAAATCCAAAACGCAGCTATCTAACAGAACGGTTGTCAATGTGTGCACTCAACTTCCAGAGTTAAACCCGTGTGTGGATTCAGCAGTCTGCAAACACTTTCTCTGCAGAGTCCCAAAACAGGCGTTTTCAGCCCATTACCGGCATATGGAAGTAACAGCAGTAAGCACAGGGAAATATCTGCTTCTAAATCCAAAACGCAGCTATCTAACAGAACGGTTGTCAATGTGTGCACTCAACTTCCAGAGATAAACCTGTGTGTGGATTCAGCAGTCTGCAAACACTTTCTCTGCAGAGTCCCAAAACAGGCGTTTTCAGCCCATTACCGGCATAAGGAAGAAACAGCAGTAAGCACAGGGAAATATCTGCTTCTAAATCCAAAACGCAGCTATCTAACAGAACGGTTGTCAATGTGTGCACTCAACTTCCAGAGTGAAACCCGTGTGTGGATTCAGCAGTCTGCAAACACTTTCTCTGCAGAGTCCCAAAACAGGCGTTTTCAGTCCATTACCGGCATATGGAAGAAACAGCAGTAAGCACAGGGAAATATCTGCTTCTAAATCCAAAACGCAGCTATCTAACAGAACGGTTGTCAATGTTTGCACTCAACTTCCAGAGTTAAACCCGTGTGTGGATTCAGCAGTCTGCAAACATCTTCTCTGCAGAGTCCCAAAACACGCGTTTTCAGCCCATTACCGGCATATGGAAGAAACGGCATTAAGCACAGGGAAATATGTGCTTCTAAATCCAAAACGCAGCTATCTAACAGAACGGTTGTCAATGTGTGCACTCAACTTCCAGAGTTTAACCCGTGTGTGGATTCAGCAGTCTGCAAACACTTTCTCTGCAGAGTCCCAAAACAGGCGTTTTCAGCCCTTTACCGGCATATGGAAGAAACAGCAGTAAGCACAGGGAAATATCTGCTTCTAAATCCAAAACGCAGCTATCTAACAGAACGGTTGTCAATGTGTGCACTCAACTTCCAGAGTTAAACCCGTGTGTGGATTCAGCAGTCTGCAAACACTTTCTCTGCAGAGTCCCAAAACAGGCGTTTTCAGCCCATTACCGGCATATGGAAGAAACAGCAGTAAGCCCAGGGAAATATCTGCTTCTAAATCCAAAACGCAGCTATCGAACAGAACGATTGTCAATGTGTGCACTCAACTTCCAGAGTTAAACCCGTGTGTGGATTCAGCAGTCTGCAAACACTTTCTCTGCAGAGTCCCAAAACAGGCGTTTTCAGCCCATTACCGGCATATGGAAGAAACAGCAGTAAGCACAGGGAAATATCTGCTTCTAAATCCAAAACGCAGCTATCTAACAGAACGGTTGTCAATGTGTGCACTCAACTTCCAGAGTTAAACCCGTGTGTGGATTCAGCAGTCTGCAAACACTTTCTCTGCAGAGTCCCAAAACAGGCGTTTTCAGCCCATTACCGGCATATGGAAGAAACGGGAGTAAGCACAGGGAAATATCTGCTTCTAAATCCAAAACGCAGCTATCTAACAGAACGGTTGTCAATGTGTGCACTCAACTTCCAGAGTTAAACCCGTGTGTGGATTCAGCAGTCTGCAAACACTTTCTCTGCAGAGTCCCAAAACAGGCGTTTTCAGCCCATTACCGGCATACGGAAGAAACAGCAGTAAGCACAGGGAAATATCTGCTTCTAAATCCAAAACGCAGCTATCTAACAGAACGGTTGTCAATGTGTGCACTCAACTTCCAGAGTTAAACCCGTGTGTGGATTCAGCAGTCTGCAAACACTTTCTCTGCAGATTCCCAAAACAGACGTTTTCAGCCCATTAACGGCATATGGAAGAAACGGCAGTAAGCACAGGGAAATATCTGCTTCTAAATCCAAAACGCAGCTATCTAACAGAACGGTTGTCAATGTGTGCACTCAACTTCCAGAGTTAAACCAGTGTGTGGATTCAGCAGTCTGAAAACACTTTCTCTGCAGAGTCCGAAAACAGGCGTTTTCAGCCCTTTACCGGCATATGGAAGAAACAGCAGTAAGCACAGGGAAATATCTGCTTCTAAATCCAAAACGCAGCTATCTAACAGAACGGTTGTCAATGTGTGCACTCAACTTCCAGAGTTAAACCCGTGTGTGGATTCAGCAGTCTGCAAACATTTTCTCTCCAGAGTCCCAAAACAGGCGTTTTCAGCCCATTACCGGCATATGGAAGAAACAGCAGTAAACCCAGGGAAATATCTGCTTCTAAATCCAAAACGCAGCTATCTAACAGAACGGTTGTCAATGTGTGCACTCAACTTCCAGAGTTAAACCCGTGTGTGGATTCAGCAGTCTGCAAACACTTTCTCTGCAGAGTCCCAAAACAGGCGTTTTCAGCCCATTACCGGCATATGGAAGAAACAGCAGTAAGCACAGGGAAATATCTGCTTCTAAATCCAAAACGCAGCTATCTAACAGAACGGTTGTCAATGTGTGCACTCAACTTCCAGAGTTAAACCCGTGTGTGGATTCAGCAGTCTGCAAACACTTTCTCTGCAGAGTCCCAAAACAGGCGTTTTCAGCCCATTACCGGCATATGGAAGAAACAGCAGTAAGCCCAGGGAAATATCTGCTTCTAAATCCAAAACGCAGCTATCTAACAAACGGTTGTCAATGTGTGCACTCAACTTCCAGAGTTAAACCCGTGTGTGGATTCAGCAGTCTGCAAACACTTTCTCTGCAGAGTCCCAAAACAGGCGTTTTCAGCCCATTACCGGCATACGGAAGAAACAGCAGTAAGCACAGGGAAATATCTGCTTCTAAATCCAAAACGCAGCTATCTAACAGAACGGTTGTCAATGTGTGCACTCAACTTCCAGAGTTAAACCCGTGTGTGGATTCAGCAGTCTGCAAACACTTTCTCTGCAGAGTCCCAAAACAGGCGTTTTCAGCCCATTACCGGCATATGGAAGAAACGGCAGTAAGCACAGGGAAATATCTGCTTCTAAATCCAAAACGCAGCTATCTAACAGAACGGTTGTCAATGTGTGCACTCAACTTCCAGAGTTAAACCAGTGTGTGGATTCAGCAGTCTGCAAACCCTTTCTCTGCAGAGTCCCAAAACAGGCGTTTTCAGCCCTTTACCGGCATATGGAAGAAACGGGCGTAAGCACAGGGAAATATCTGCTTCTAAATCCAAAACGCAGCTATCTAACAGAACGGTTGTCAATGTGTGCACTCAACTTCCAGAGTTAAACCCGTGTGTGGATTCAGCAGTCTGCAAACACTTTCTCTGCAGAGTCCCAAAACAGGCGTTTTCAGCCCATTACCGGCATATGGAAGAAACAGCAGTAAGCACAGGGAAATATCTGCTTCTAAATCCAAAACGCAGCTATCTAACAGAACGGTTGTCAATGTGTGCACTCAACTTCCAGAGTTAAACCCGTGTGTGGATTCAGCAGTCTGCAAACACTTTCTCTGCAGAGTCCCAAAACAGGCGTTTTCAGCCCATTACCGGCATATGGAAGAAACAGCAGTAAGCACAGGGAAATATCTGCTTCTAAATCCAAAACGCAGCTATCTAACAGAACGGTTGTCAATGTGTGCACTCAACTTCCAGAGATGAACCTGTGTGTGGATTCAGCAGTCTGCAAACACATTCTCTGCAGAGTCCCAAAACAGGCCTTTTCAGCCCATTACCGGCATATGGAAGAAACGGCAGTAAGCACAGGGAAATATCTGCTTCTAAATCCAAAACGCAGCTATCTAACAGAACGGTTGTCAATGTGTGCACTCAACTTCCAGAGTTAAACCCGTGTGTGGATTCAGCAGTCTGCAAACACTTTCTCTGCAGAGTCCCAAAACAGGCGTTTTCAGCCCATTACCGGCATACGGAAGAAACAGCAGTAAGCTCAGGGAAATATCTGCTTCTAAATCCAAAACGCAGCTATCTAACAGAACGGTTGTCAATGTGTGCACTCAACTTCCAGAGTTAAACCCGTGTGTGGATTCAGCAGTCTGCAAACACTTTCTCTGCAGAGTCCCAAAACAGACGTTTTCAGCCCATTAACGGCATATGGAAGAAACGGCAGTAAGCACAGGGAAATATCTGCTTCTAAATCCAAAACGCAGCTATCTAACAGAACGGTTGTCAATGTGTGCACTCAACTTCCAGAGTTAAACCAGTGTGTGGATTCAGCAGTCTGCAAACACTTTCTCTGCAGAGTCCGAAAACAGGCGTTTTCAGCCCTTTACCGGCATATGGAAGAAACAGCAGTAAGCCCAGGGAAATATCTGCTTCTAAATCCAAAACGCAGCTATCTAACAGAACGGTTGTCAATGTGTGCACTCAACTTCCAGAGTTAAACCCGTGTGTGGATTCAGCAGTCTGCAAACACTTTCTCTGCAGAGTCCCAAAACAGGCGTTTTCAGCCCATTACCGGCATATGGAAGAAACAGCAGTAAACCCAGGGAAATATCTGCTTCTAAATCCAAAACGCAGCTATCTAACAGAACGGTTGTCAATGTGTGCACTCAACTTCCAGAGTTAAACCCGTGTGTGGATTCAGCAGTCTGCAAACACTTTCTCTGCAGAGTCCCAAAACAGGCGTTTTCAGCCCATTACCGGCATATGGAAGAAACAGCAGTAAGCACAGGGAAATATCTGCTTCTAAATCCAAAACGCAGCTATCTAACAGAACGGTTGTCAATGTGTGCACTCAACTTCCAGAGTTAAACCCGTGTGTGGATTCAGCAGTCTGCAAACACTTTCTCTGCAGAGTCCCAAAACAGGCGTTTTCAGCCCATTACCGGCATATGGAAGAAACAGCAGTAAGCACAGGGAAATATCTGCTTCTAAATCCAAAATGCAGCTATCTAACAGAACGGTTGTCAATGTGTGCACTCATCTTCCAGAGTTAAACCCGTGTGTGGATTCAGCAGTCTGCAAACACTTTCTCTGCAGAGTCCCAAAACAGGCGTTTTCAGCCCATTACCGGCATATGGAAGAAACGGCAGTAAGCACAGGGAAATATCTGCTTCTAAATCCAAAACGCAGCTATCTAACAGAACGGTTGTCAATGTGTGCACTCAACTTCCAGAGTTAAACCAGTGTGTGGATTCAGCAGTCTGCAAACCCTTTCTCTGCAGAGTCCCAAAACAGGCGTTTTCAGCCCATTACCGGCATATGGAAGAAACAGCAGTAAGCACAGGGAAATATCTGCTTCTAAATCCAAAACGCAGCTATCTAACAAACGGTTGTCAATGTGTGCACTCAACTTCCAGAGTTAAACCCGTGTGTGGATTCAGCAGTCTGCAAACACTTTCTCTGCAGAGTCCCAAAACAGGCGTTTTCAGCCCATTACCGGCATATGGAAGAAACAGCAGTAAGCACAGGGAAATATCTGCTTCTAAATCCAAAACGCAGCTATCTAACAGAACGGTTGTCAATGTGTGCACTCAACTTCCAGAGATAAACCCGTGTGTGGATTCAGCAGTCTGCAAACACTTTCTCTGCAGAGTCCCAAAACAGGCGTTTTCAGCCCATTACCGGCATATGGAAGAAACAGCAGTAAGCACAGGGAAATATCTGCTTCTAAATCCAAAACGCAGCTATCTAACAGAACGGTTGTCAATGTGTGCACTCAACTTCCAGAGATAAACCCGTGTGTGGATTCAGCAGTCTGCAAACACTTTCTCTGCAGAGTCCCAAAACAGGCGTTTTCAGCCCATTACCGGCATATGGAAGAAACAGCAGTAAGCACAGGGAAATATCTGCTTCTAAATCCAAAACGCAGCTATCTAACAGAACGGTTGTCAATTTGTGCACTCAACTTCCAGAGTTAAACCCGTGTGTGGATTCAGCAGTCTGCAAACACTTTCTCTGCAGAGTCCCAAAACAGGCGTTTTCAGCCCATTACCGGCATATGGAAGAAACAGCAGTAAGCACAGGGAAATATCTGCTTCTAAATCCAAAACGCAGCTATCTAACAGAACGGTTGTCAATGTGTGCACTCAACTTCCAGAGTTAAACACGTGTGTGGATTCAGCAGTCTGCAAACACTTTCTCTGCAGAGTCCCAAAACAGGCGTTTTCAGCCCATTACCGGCATATGGAAGAAACGGCAGTAAGCACAGGGAAATATCTGCTTCTAAATCCAAAACGCAGCTATCTAACAGAACGGTTGTCAATGTGTGCACTCAACTTCCAGAGTTAAACCCGTGTGTGGATTCAGCAGTCTGCAAACACTTTCTCTGCAGAGTCCCAAAACAGACGTTTTCAGCCCATTACCGGCATATGGAAGAAACGGCAGTAAGCACAGGGAAATATCTGCTTCTAAATCCAAAACGCAGCTATCTAACAGAACGGTTGTCAATGTGTGCACTCAACTTCCAGAGTTAAACCAGTGTGTGGATTCAGCCGTCTGCAAACACTTTCTCTGCAGAGTCCCAAAACAGGCGTTTTCAGCCCATTACCGGCATATGGAAGAAACAGCAGTAAGCACAGGGAAATATCTGCTTCTAAATCCAAAACGCAGCTATCTAACAGAACGGTTGTCAATGTGTGCACTCAACTTCCAGAGTTAAACCCGTGTGTGGATTCAGCAGTCTGCAAACACTTTCTCTGCAGAGTCCCAAAACAGGCGTTTTCAGCCCATT
The DNA here is from genome assembly GCF_030222135.1 of Aotus nancymaae. NCBI lineage: Eukaryota > Metazoa > Chordata > Mammalia > Primates > Aotidae > Aotus > Aotus nancymaae. The sequence goes on from NW_026988998.1 coordinate 94,308, forward strand.
ACCGGCATATGGAAGAAACAGCAGTAAGCACAGGGAAATATCTGCTTCTAAATCCAAAACGCAGCTATCTAACAGAACGGTTGTCAATGTGTGCACTCAACTTCCAGAGTTAAACCCGTGTGTGGATTCAGCAGTCTGCAAACACTTTCTCTGCAGAGTCCCAAAACAGGCGTTTTCAGCCCATTACCGGCATATGGAAGAAACAGCAGTAAGCACAGGGAAATATCTGCTTCTAAATCCAAAACGCAGCTATGTAACAGAACGGTTGTCAATGTGTGCACTCAACTTCCAGAGTTAAACCCGTGTGTGGTTTCAGCAGTCTGCAAACACTTTCTCTACAGAGTCCCAAAACAGGCGTTTTCAGCCCATTACCGGCATATGGAAGAAACAGCAGTAAGCCCAGGGAAATATCTGCTTCTAAATCCAAAACGCAGCTATCTAACAAACGGTTGTCAATGTGTGCACTCAACTTCCAGAGTTAAACCCGTGTGTGGATTCAGCAGTCTGCAAACACTTTCTCTGCAGAGTCCCAAAACAGGCGTTTTCAGCCCATTACCGGCATATGGAAGAAACAGCAGTAAGCACAGGGAAATATCTGCTTCTAAATCCAAAACGCAGCTATCTAACAGAACTTTTGTCAATGTGTGCACTCAACTTCCAGAGATAAACCCGTGTGTGGATTCAGCAGTCTGCAAACACTTTCTCTGCAGAGTCCCAAAACAGGCGTTTTCAGCCCTTTACCGGCATATGGAAGAAACAGCAGTAAGCACAGGGAAATATCTGCTTCTAAATCCAAAACGCAGCTATCTAACAGAAGGGTTGTCAATGTGTGCACTCAACTTCCAGAGTTAAACCCGTGTGTGGATTCAGCAGTCTGCAAACACTTTCTCTGCAGAGTCCCAAAACAGGCGTTTTCAGCCCATTACCGGCATATGGAAGAAACAGCAGTAAGCACAGGGAAATATCTGCTTCTAAATCCAAAATGCAGCTATCTAACAGAACGGTTGTCAATGTGTGCACTCATCTTCCAGAGTTAAACCCGTGTGTGGATTCAGCAGTCTGCAAACACTTTCTCTGCAGAGTCCCAAAACAGGCGTTTTCAGCCCATTACCGGCATATGGAAGAAACAGCAGTAAGCACAGGGAAATATCTGCTTCTAAATCCAAAACGCAGCTATCTAACAGAACGGTTGTCAATGTGTGCACTCAACTTCGAGAGTTAAACACGTGTGTGGATTCAGCAGTCTGCAAACACTTTCTCTGCAGAGTCCCAAAACAGGCGTTTTCAGCCCATTACCGGCATATGGAAGAAACGGCAGTAAGCACAGGGAAATATCTGCTTCTAAATCCAAAACGCAGCTATCTAACAGAACGGTTGTCAATGTGTGCACTCAACTTCCAGAGTGAAACCTGTGTGTGGATTCAGCAGTCTGCAAACACTTTCTCTGCAGAGTCCCAAAACAGACGTTTTCAGCCCATTACCGGCATATGGAAGAAACGGCAGTAAGCACAGGGAAATATCTGCTTCTAAATCCAAAACGCAGCTATCTAACAGAACGGTTGTCAATGTGTGCACTCAACTTCCAGAGTTAAACCAGTGTGTGGATTCAGCCGTCTGCAAACACTTTCTCTGCAGAGTCCCAAAACAGGCGTTTTCAGCCCATTACCGGCATATGGAAGAAACAGCAGTAAGCACAGGGAAATATCTGCTTCTAAATCCAAAAGGCAGCTATCTAACAGAACGGTTGTCAATGTGTGCACTCAACTTCCAGAGTTAAACCCGTGTGTGGATTCAGCAGTCTGCAAACACTTTCTCTGCAGAGTCCCAAAACAGGCGTTTTCAGCCCATTACCGGCATATGGAAGAAACAGCAGTAAGCACAGGGAAATATCTGCTTCTAAATCCAAAACGCAGCTATCTAACAGAACGGTTGTCAATGTGTGCACTCAACTTCCAGAGTTAAACCCGTGTGTGGATTCAGCAGTCTGCAAACACTTTCTCTGCAGAGTCCCAAAACAGGCGTTTTCAGCCCATTACCGGCATATGGAAGAAACAGCAGTAAGCACAGGGAAATATCTGCTTCTAAATCCAAAACGCAGCTATGTAACAGAACGGTTGTCAATGTGTGCACTCAACTTCCAGAGTTAAACCCGTGTGTGGATTCAGCAGTCTGCAAACACTTTCTCTACAGAGTCCCAAAACAGGCGTTTTCAGCCCATTACCGGCATATGGAAGAAACAGCAGTAAGCCCAGGGAAATATCTGCTTCTAAATCCAAAACGCAGCTATCTAACAAACGGTTGTCAATGTGTGCACTCAACTTCCAGAGTTAAACCCGTGTGTGGATTCAGCAGTCTGCAAACACTTTCTCTGCAGAGTCCCAAAACAGGCGTTTTCAGCCCATTACCGGCATATGGAAGAAACAGCAGTAAGCACAGGGAAATATCTGCTTCTAAATCCAAAACGCAGCTATCTAACAGAACTTTTGTCAATGTGTGCACTCAACTTCCAGAGATAAACCCGTGTGTGGATTCAGCAGTCTGCAAACACTTTCTCTGCAGAGTCCCAAAACAGGCGTTTTCAGCCCTTTACCGGCATATGGAAGAAACAGCAGTAAGCACAGGGAAATATCTGCTTCTAAATCCAAAACGCAGCTATCTAACAGAAGGGTTGTCAATGTGTGCACTCAACTTCCAGAGTTAAACCCGTGTGTGGATTCAGCAGTCTGCAAACACTTTCTCTGCAGAGTCCCAAAACAGGCGTTTTCAGCCCATTACCGGCATATGGAAGAAACAGCAGTAAGCACAGGGAAATATCTGCTTCTAAATCCAAAATGCAGCTATCTAACAGAACGGTTGTCAATGTGTGCACTCATCTTCCAGAGTTAAACCCGTGTGTGGATTCAGCAGTCTGCAAACACTTTCTCTGCAGAGTCCCAAAACAGGCGTTTTCAGCCCATTACCGGCATATGGAAGAAACGGCAGTAAGCACAGGGAAATATCTGCTTCTAAATCCAAAACGCAGCTATCTAACAGAACGGTTGTCAATGTGTGCACTCAACTTCCAGAGTTAAACCAGTGTGTGGATTCAGCAGTCTGCAAACCCTTTCTCTGCAGAGTCCCAAAACAGGCGTTTTCAGCCCATAACCGGCATATGGAAGAAACAGCAGTAAGCACAGGGAAATATCTGCTTCTAAATCCAAAACGCAGCTATCTAACAGAACGGTTGTCAATGTGTGCACTCAACTTCCAGAGTTAAATCCGTGTGTGGATTCAGCAGTCTGCAAACACTTTCTCTGCAGAGTCCCAAAACAGGCGTTTTCAGCCCATTACCGGCATATGGAAGAAACAGCAGTAAGCACAGGGAAATATCTGCTTCTAAATCCAAAACGCAGCTATTTAACAGAACGGTTGTCAATGTGTGCACTCAACTTCCAGAGATAAACCCGTGTGTGGATTCAGCAGTCTGCAAACACTTTCTCTGCAGAGTCCCAAAACAGGCGTTTTCAGCCCATTACCGGCATATGGAAGAAACAGCAGTAAGCACAGGGAAATATCTGCTTCTAAATCCAAAACGCAGCTATGTAACAGAACGGTTGTCAATGTGTGCACTCAACTTCCAGAGTTAAACCCGTGTGTGGATTCAGCAGTCTGCAAACACTTTCTCTACAGAGTCCCAAAACAGGCGTTTTCAGCCCATTACCGGCATATGGAAGAAACAGCAGTAAGCCCAGGGAAATATCTGCTTCTAAATCCAAAACGCAGCTATCTAACAAACGGTTGTCAATGTGTGCACTCAACTTCCAGAGTTAAACCCGTGTGTGGATTCAGCAGTCTGCAAACACTTTCTCTGCAGAGTCCCAAAACAGGCGTTTTCAGCCCATTACCGGCATATGGAAGAAACAGCAGTAAGCACAGGGAAATATCTGCTTCTAAATCCAAAACGCAGCTATCTAACAGAACGGTTGTCAATGTGTGCACTCAACTTCCAGAGATAAACCCGTGTGTGGATTCAGCAGTCTGCAAACACTTTCTCTGCAGAGTCCCAAAACAGGCGTTTTCAGCCCATTACCGGCATATGGAAGAAACAGCAGTAAGCACAGGGAAATATCTGCTTCTAAATCCAAAACGCAGCTATCTAACAGAACGGTTGTCAATGTGTGCACTCAACTTCCAGAGATAAACCCGTGTGTGGATTCAGCAGTCTGCAAACACTTTCTCTGCAGAGTCCCAAAACAGGCGTTTTCAGCCCATTACCGGCATATGGAAGAAACAGCAGTAAGCACAGGGAAATATCTGCTTCTAAATCCAAAAGGCAGCTATCTAACAGAACGGTTGTCAATGTGTGCACTCAACTTCCAGAGTTAAACCCGTGTGTGGATTCAGCAGTCTGCAAACACTTTCTCTGCAGAGTCCCAAAACAGGCGTTTTCAGCCCATTACCGGCATATGGAAGAAACAGCAGTAAGCACAGGGAAATATCTGCTTCTAAATCCAAAAGGCAGCTATCTAACAGAACGGTTGTCAATGTGTGCACTCAACTTCCAGAGTTAAACCCGTGTGTGGATTCAGCAGTCTGCAAACACTTTCTCTGCAGAGTCCCAAAACAGGCGTTTTCAGCCCATTACCGGCATATGGAAGAAACGGCAGTAAGCACAGGGAAATATCTGCTTCTAAATCCAAAACGCAGCTATCTAACAGAACGGTTGTCAATGTGTGCACTCAACTTCCAGAGTTAAACCCGTGTGTGGATTCAGCAGTCTGCAAACACTTTCTCTGCAGAGTCCCAAAACAGACGTTTTCAGCCCATTACCGGCATATGGAAGAAACGGCAGTAAGCACAGGGAAATATCTGCTTCTAAATCCAAAACGCAGCTATCTAACAGAACGGTTGTCAATGTGTGCACTCAACTTCCAGAGTTAAACCCGTGTGTGGATTCAGCAGTCTGCAAACACTTTCTCTGCAGAGTCCCAAAACAGGCGTTTTCAGCCCATTACCGGCATATGGAAGAAACAGCAGTAAGCACAGGGAAATATCTGCTTCTAAATCCAAAACGCAGCTATCTAACAGAACGGTTGTCAATGTGTGCACTCAACTTCCAGAGATAATCCTGTGTGCGGATTCAGCAGTCTGCAAACACTTTCTCTGCAGAGTCCCAAAACAGGAGTTTTCAGCCCATTACCGGCATATGGAAGAAACAGCAGTAAGCACAGGGAAATATCTGCTTCTAAATCCAAAACGCAGCTATCTAACAGAACGGTTGTCAATGTGTGCACTCAACTTCCAGAGTTAAACCCGTGTGTGGATTCAGCAGTCTGCAAACACTTTCTCTGCAGAGTCCCAAAACAGGCGTTTTCAGCCCATTACCGGCATATGGAAGAAACAGCAGTAAGCACAGGGAAATATCTGCTTCTAAATCCAAAACGCAGCTATCTAACAGAACGGTTGTCAATGTGTGCACTCAACTTCCAGAGTTAAACCCGTGTGTGGATTCAGCAGTCTGCAAACACTTTCTCTGCAGAGTCCCAAAACAGGCGTTTTCAGCCCATTACCGGCATACGGAAGAAACAGCAGTAAGCACAGGGAAATATCTGCTTCTAAATCCAAAACGCAGCTATCTAACAGAACGGTTGTCAATGTGTGCACTCAACTTCCAGAGTTAAACCCGTGTGTGGATTCAGCAGTCTGCAAACACTTTCTCTGCAGAGTCCCAAAACAGACGTTTTCAGCCCATTACCGGCATATGGAAGAAACGGCAGTAAGCACAGGGAAATATCTGCTTCTAAATCCAAAACGCAGCTATCTAACAGAACGGTTGTCAATGTGTGCACTCAACTTCCAGAGTTAAACCAGTGTGTGGATTCAGCAGTCTGCAAACACTTTCTCTGCAGAGTCCCAAAACAGGCGTTTTCAGCCCATTACTGGCATATGGAAGAAACAGCAGTAAACCCAGGGAAATATCTGCTTCTAAATCCAAAACGCAGCTATCTAACAGAACGGTTGTCAATGTGTGCACTCAACTTCCAGAGTTAAACCCGTGTGTGGATTCAGCAGTCTGCAAACACTTTCTCTGCAGAGTCCCAAAACAGGCGTTTTCAGCCCATTACCGGCATATGGAAGAAACAGCAGTAAGCACAGGGAAATATCTGCTTCTAAATCCAAAACGCAGCTATCTAACAGAACGGTTGTCAATGTGTGCACTCAACTTCCAGAGTTAAACCCGTGTGTGGATTCAGCAGTCTGCAAACACTTTCTCTGCAGAGTCCCAAAACAGGCGTTTTCAGCCCATTACCGGCATATGGAAGAAACAGCAGTAAGCACAGGGAAATATCTGCTTCTAAATCCAAAACGCAGCTATCTAACAGAACGGTTGTCAATGTGTGCACTCAACTTCCAGAGATGAACCTGTGTGTGGATTCAGCAGTCTGCAAACACTTTCTCTGCAGAGTCCCAAAACAGGCGTTTTCAGCCCATTACCGGCATATGGAAGAAACAGCAGTAAGCACAGGGAAATATCTGCTTCTAAATCCAAAACGCAGCTATCTAACAGAACGGTTGTCAATGTGTGCACTCAACTTCCAGAGTTAAACCCGTGTGTGGATTCAGCAGTCTGCAAACACTTTCTCTGCAGAGTCCCAAAACAGGCGTTTTCAGCCCATTACCGGCATACGGAAGAAACAGCAGTAAGCACAGGGAAATATCTGCTTCTAAATCCAAAACGCAGCTATCTAACAGAACGGTTGTCAATGTGTGCACTCAACTTCCAGAGTTAAACCCGTGTGTGGATTCAGCAGTCTGCAAACACTTTCTCTGCAGAGTCCCAAAACAGACGTTTTCAGCCCATTAACGGCATATGGAAGAAACGGCAGTAAGCACAGGGAAATATCTGCTTCTAAATCCAAAACGCAGCTATCTACCAGAACGGTTGTCAATGTGTGCACTCAACTTCCAGAGTTAAACCCGTGTGTGGATTCAGCAGTCTGCAAACACTTTCTCTACAGAGTCCCAAAACAGGCGTTTTCAGCCCATTACCGGCATATGGAAGAAACAGCAGTAAGCCCAGGGAAATATCTGCTTCTAAATCCAAAACGCAGCTATCTAACAAACGGTTGTCAATGTGTGCACTCAACTTCCAGAGTTAAACCCGTGTGTGGATTCAGCAGTCTGCAAACACTTTCTCTGCAGAGTCCCAAAACAGGCGTTTTCAGCCCATTACCGGCATATGGAAGAAACAGCAGTAAGCACAGGGAAATATCTGCTTCTAAATCCAAAACGCAGCTATCTAACAGAACGGTTGTCAATGTGTGCACTCAACTTCCAGAGATAAACCCGTGTGTGGATTCAGCAGTCTGCAAACACTTTCTCTGCAGAGTCCCAAAACAGGCGTTTTCAGCCCATTACCGGCATATGGAAGAAACAGCAGTAAGCACAGGGAAATATCTGCTTCTAAATCCAAAACGCAGCTATCTAACAGAACGGTTGTCAATGTGTGCACTCAACTTCCAGAGATAAACCCGTGTGTGGATTCAGCAGTCTGCAAACACTTTCTCTGCAGAGTCCCAAAACAGGCGTTTTCAGCCCATTACCGGCATATGGAAGAAACAGCAGTAAGCACAGGGAAATATCTGCTTCTAAATCCAAAAGGCAGCTATCTAACAGAACGGTTGTCAATGTGTGCACTCAACTTCCAGAGTTAAACCCGTGTGTGGATTCAGCAGTCTGCAAACACTTTCTCTGCAGAGTCCCAAAACAGGCGTTTTCAGCCCATTACCGGCATATGGAAGAAACAGCAGTAAGCACAGGGAAATATCTGCTTCTAAATCCAAAAGGCAGCTATCTAACAGAACGGTTGTCAATGTGTGCACTCAACTTCCAGAGTTAAACCCGTGTGTGGATTCAGCAGTCTGCAAACACTTTCTCTGCAGAGTCCCAAAACAGGCGTTTTCAGCCCATTACCGGCATATGGAAGAAACGGCAGTAAGCACAGGGAAATATCTGCTTCTAAATCCAAAACGCAGCTATCTAACAGAACGGTTGTCAATGTGTGCACTCAACTTCCAGAGTTAAACCCGTGTGTGGATTCAGCAGTCTGCAAACACTTTCTCTGCAGAGTCCCAAAACAGACGTTTTCAGCCCATTACCGGCATATGGAAGAAACGGCAGTAAGCACAGGGAAATATCTGCTTCTAAATCCAAAACGCAGCTATCTAACAGAACGGTTGTCAATGTGTGCACTCAACTTCCAGAGTTAAACCCGTGTGTGGATTCAGCAGTCTGCAAACACTTTCTCTGCAGAGTCCCAAAACAGGCGTTTTCAGCCCATTACCGGCATATGGAAGAAACAGCAGTAAGCACAGGGAAATATCTGCTTCTAAATCCAAAACGCAGCTATCTAACAGAACGGTTGTCAATGTGTGCACTCAACTTCCAGAGATAATCCTGTGTGCGGATTCAGCAGTCTGCAAACACTTTCTCTGCAGAGTCCCAAAACAGGAGTTTTCAGCCCATTACCGGCATATGGAAGAAACAGCAGTAAGCACAGGGAAATATCTGCTTCTAAATCCAAAACGCAGCTATCTAACAGAACGGTTGTCAATGTGTGCACTCAACTTCCAGAGTTAAACCCGTGTGTGGATTCAGCAGTCTGCAAACACTTTCTCTGCATAGTCCCAAAACAGGCGTTTTCAGCCCATTACCGGCATATGGAAGAAACAGCAGTAAGCACAGGGAAATATCTGCTTCTAAATCCAAAACGCAGCTATCTAACAGAACGGTTGTCAATGTGTGCACTCAACTTCCAGAGTTAAACCCGTGTGTGGATTCAGCAGTCTGCAAACACTTTCTCTGCAGAGTCCCAAAACAGGCGTTTTCAGCCCATTACCGGCATACGGAAGAAACAGCAGTAAGCACAGGGAAATATCTGCTTCTAAATCCAAAACGCAGCTATCTAACAGAACGGTTGTCAATGTGTGCACTCAACTTCCAGAGTTAAACCCGTGTGTGGATTCAGCAGTCTGCAAACACTTTCTCTGCAGAGTCCCAAAACAGACGTTTTCAGCCCATTACCGGCATATGGAAGAAACGGCAGTAAGCACAGGGAAATATCTGCTTCTAAATCCAAAACGCAGCTATCTAACAGAACGGTTGTCAATGTGTGCACTCAACTTCCAGAGTTAAACCAGTGTGTGGATTCAGCAGTCTGCAAACACTTTCTCTGCAGAGTCCCAAAACAGGCGTTTTCAGCCCATTACTGGCATATGGAAGAAACAGCAGTAAACCCAGGGAAATATCTGCTTCTAAATCCAAAACGCAGCTATCTAACAGAACGGTTGTCAATGTGTGCACTCAACTTCCAGAGTTAAACCCGTGTGTGGATTCAGCAGTCTGCAAACACTTTCTCTGCAGAGTCCCAAAACAGGCGTTTTCAGCCCATTACCGGCATATGGAAGAAACAGCAGTAAGCACAGGGAAATATCTGCTTCTAAATCCAAAACGCAGCTATCTAACAGAACGGTTGTCAATGTGTGCACTCAACTTCCAGAGTTAAACCCGTGTGTGGATTCAGCAGTCTGCAAACACTTTCTCTGCAGAGTCCCAAAACAGGCGTTTTCAGCCCATTACCGGCATATGGAAGAAACAGCAGTAAGCACAGGGAAATATCTGCTTCTAAATCCAAAACGCAGCTATCTAACAGAACGGTTGTCAATGTGTGCACTCAACTTCCAGAGATGAACCTGTGTGTGGATTCAGCAGTCTGCAAACACTTTCTCTGCAGAGTCCCAAAACAGGCGTTTTCAGCCCATTACCGGCATATGGAAGAAACAGCAGTAAGCACAGGGAAATATCTGCTTCTAAATCCAAAACGCAGCTATCTAACAGAACGGTTGTCAATGTGTGCACTCAACTTCCAGAGTTAAACCCGTGTGTGGATTCAGCAGTCTGCAAACACTTTCTCTGCAGAGTCCCAAAACAGGCGTTTTCAGCCCATTACCGGCATACGGAAGAAACAGCAGTAAGCACAGGGAAATATCTGCTTCTAAATCCAAAACGCAGCTATCTAACAGAACGGTTGTCAATGTGTGCACTCAACTTCCAGAGTTAAACCCGTGTGTGGATTCAGCAGTCTGCAAACACTTTCTCTGCAGAGTCCCAAAACAGACGTTTTCAGCCCATTAACGGCATATGGAAGAAACGGCAGTAAGCACAGGGAAATATCTGCTTCTAAATCCAAAACGCAGCTATCTACCAGAACGGTTGTCAATGTGTGCACTCAACTTCCAGAGTTAAACCAGTGTGTGGATTCAGCAGTCTGTAAACACTTTCTCTGCAGAGTCCGAAAACAGGCGTTTTCAGCCCTTTACCGGCATATGGAAGAAACAGCAGTAAGCACAGGGAAATATCTGCTTCTAAATCCAAAACGCAGCTATCTAACAGAACGGTTGTCAATGTGTGCACTCAACTTCCAGAGTTAAACCCGTGTGTGGATTCAGCAGTCTGCAAACACTTTCTCTGCAGAGTCCCAAAACAGGCGTTTTCAGCCCATTACCGGCATATGGAAGAAACAGCAGTAAGCACAGGGAAATATCTGCTTCTAAATCCAAAACGCAGCTATCTAACAGAACGGTTGTCAATGTGTGCACTCAACTTCCAGAGTTAAACCCGTGTGTGGATTCAGCAGTCTGCAAACACTTTCTCTGCAGAGTCCCAAAACAGACGTTTTCAGCCCATTTCCGGCATATGGAAGAAACGGCAGTAAGCCCAGGGAAATATCTGCTTCTAAATCCAAAACGCAGCTATCTAACAGAACGGTTGTCAATGTGTGCACTCAACTTCCAGAGTTAAACCAGTGTGTGGATTCAGCAGTCTGCAAACACTTTCTCTGCAGAGTCCCAAAACAGGCGTTTTCAGCCCTTTACCGGCATATGGAAGAAACAGCAGTAAGCACAGGGAAATATCTGCTTCTAAATCCAAAACGCAGCTATCTAACAGAACGGTTGTCAATGTGTGCACTCAACTTCCAGAGTTAAACCCGTGTGTGGATTCAGCAGTCTGCAAACACTTTCTCTGCAGAGTCCCAAAACAGGCGTTTTCAGCCCATTACCGGCGTACGGAAGAAACAGCAGTAAGCACAGGGAAATATCTGCTTCTAAATCCAAAACGCAGCTATCTAACAGAACGGTTGTCAATGTGTGCACTCAACTTCCAGAGTTAAACCCGTGTGTGGATTCAGCAGTCTGCAAACACTTTCTCTGCAGAGTCCCAAAACAGGCGTTTTCAGTCCATTACCGGCATATGGAAGAAACGGCAGTAAGCACAGGGAAATATCTGCTTTTAAATCCAAAACGCAGCTATCTAGCAGAACGGTTGTCAATGTGTGCACTCAACTTCCAGAGTTAAACCCGTGTGTGGATTCAGCAGTCTGCAAACACTTTCTCTCCAGAGTCCCAAAACAGGCGTTTTCAGCCCATTACCGGCATATGGAAGAAACGGCAGTAAGCACAGGGAAATATCTGCTTCTAAATCCAAAACGCAGCTATCTAACAGAACGGTTGTCAATGTGTGCACTCAACTTCCAGAGTTAAACCCGTGTGTGGATTCAGCAGTCTGCAAACACTTTCTCTGCAGAGTCCCAAAACAGGCGTTTTCAGCCCATTACCGGCATATGGAAGAAACAGCAGTAAGCACAGGGAAATATCTGCTTCTAAATCCAAAACGCAGCTATCTAACAGAACGGTTGTCAATGTGTGCACTCAGCTTCCAGAGATAAACCTGTGTGTGGATTCAGCAGTCTGCAAACACTTTCTCTGCAGAGTCCCAAAACAGGCGTTTTCAGCCCATTACCGGCATATGGAAGAAACAGCAGTAAGCACAGGGAAATATCTGCTTCTAAATCCAAAACGCAGCTATCTAACAGAACGGTTGTCAATGTGTGCACTCAACTTCCAGAGTTAAACCCGTGTGTGGATTCAGCAGTCTGCAAACACTTTCTCTGCAGAGTCCCAAAACAGACGTTTTCAGCCCATTTCCGGCATATGGAAGAAACGGCAGTAAGCCCAGGGAAATATCTGCTTCTAAATCCAAAACGCAGCTATCTAACAGAAGGGTTGTCAATGTGTGCACTCAACTTCCAGAGTTAAACCCGTGTGTGGATTCAGCAGTCTGCAAACACTTTCTCTGCAGAGTCCCAAAACAGGCGTTTTCAGCCCTTTACCGGCATATGGAAGAAACAGCAGTAAGCACAGGGAAATATCTGCTTCTAAATCCAAAACGCAGCTATCTAACAGAACGGTTGTCAATGTGTGCACTCAACTTCCAGAGTTAAACCCGTGTGTGGATTCAGCAGTCTGCAAACACTTTCTCTGCAGAGTCCCAAAACAGGCGTTTTCAGCCCATTACCGGCATATGGAAGAAACAGCAGTAAGCACAGGGAAATATCTGCTTCTAAATCCAAAACGCAGCTATCTAACAGAACGGTTGTCAATGTGTACACTCAACTTCCAGAATTAAACCCGTGTGTGGATTCAGCAGTCTGCAAACACTTTCTCTCCAGAGTCCCAAAACAGGCGTTTTCAGCCCATTACCGGCATATGGAAGAAACGGCAGTAAGCACAGGGAAATATCTGCTTCTAAATCCAAAACGCAGCTATCTAACAGAACGGTTGTCAATGTGTGCACTCAACTTCCAGAGTTAAACCCGTGTGTGGATTCAGCAGTCTGCAAACACTTTCTCTGCAGAGTCCCAAAACAGGCGTTTTCAGCCCTTTACCGGCATATGGAAGAAACAGCAGTAAGCACAGGGAAATATCTGCTTCTAAATCCAAAACGCAGCTATCTAACAGAACGGTTGTCAATGTGTGCACTCAACTTCCAGAGATAAACCTGTGTGTGGATTCAGCAGTCTGCAAACACTTTCTCTGCAGAGTCCCAAAACAGGCGTTTTCAGCCCATTACCGGCATATGGAAGAAACAGCAGTAAGCACAGGGAAATATCTGCTTCTAAATCCAAAACGCAGCTATCTAACAGAACGGTTGTCAATGTGTGCACTCAACTTCCAGAGTTAAACCCGTGTGTGGATTCAGCAGTCTGCAAACACTTTCTCTGCAGAGTCCCAAAACAGGCGTTTTCAGCCCATTACCGGCATATGGAAGAAACAGCAGTAAGCACAGGGAAATATCTGCTTCTAAATCCAAAACGCAGCTATCTAACAGAACGGTTGTCAATGTGTGCACTCAACTTCCAGAGTTAAACCCGTGTGTGGATTCAGCAGTCTGCAAACACTTTCTCTGCAGAGTCCCAAAACAGACGTTTTCAGCCCATTACCGGCATATGGAAGAAACGGCAGTAAGCACAGGGAAATATCTGCTTCTAAATCCAAAACGCAGCTATCTAACAGAACGGTTGTCAATGTGTGCACTCAACTTCCAGAGTTAAACCAGTGTGTGGATTCAGCAGTCTGCAAACACTTTCTCTGCAGAGTCCCAAAACAGGCGTTTTCAGCCCATTACCGGCATATGGAAGAAACAGCAGTAAACCCAGGGAAATATCTGCTTCTAAATCCAAAACGCAGCTATCTAACAGAACGGTTGTCAATGTGTGCACTCAACTTCCAGAGTTAAACCCGTGTGTGGATTCAGCAGTCTGCAAACACTTTCTCTGCAGAGTCCCAAAACAGGCGTTTTCAGCCCATTACCGGCATATGGAAGAAACAGCAGTAAGCACAGGGAAATATCTGCTTCTAAATCCAAAACGCAGCTATCTAACAGAACGGTTGTCAATGTGTGCACTCAACTTCCAGAGTTAAACCCGTGTGTGGATTCAGCAGTCTGCAAACACTTTCTCTGCAGAGTCCCAAAACAGGCGTTTTCAGCCCATTACCGGCATATGGAAGAAACAGCAGTAAGCACAGGGAAATATCTGCTTCTAAATCCAAAACGCAGCTATCTAACAAAACGGTTGTCAATGTGTGCACTCAACTTCCAGAGATGAACCTGTGTGTGGATTCAGCAGTCTGCAAACACTTTCTCTGCAGAGTCCCAAAACAGACGTTTTCAGCCCATTAACGGCATATGGAAGAAACGGCAGTAAGCACAGGGAAATATCTGCTTCTAAATCCAAAACGCAGCTATCTAACAGAACGGTTGTCAATGTGTGCACTCAACTTCCAGAGTTAAACCAGTGTGTGGATTCAGCAGTCTGCAAACACTTTCTCTGCAGAGTCCGAAAACAGGCGTTTTCAGCCCTTTACCGGCATATGGAAGAAACAGCAGTAAGCACAGGGAAATATCTGCTTCTAAATCCAAAACGCAGCTATCTAACAGAACGGTTGTCAATGTGTGCACTCAACTTCCAGAGTTAAACCCGTGTGTGGATTCAGCAGTCTGCAAACACTTTCTCTGCAGAGTCCCAAAACAGGCGTTTTCAGCCCATTACCGGCATATGGAAGAAACAGCAGTAAACCCAGGGAAATATCTGCTTCTAAATCCAAAACGCAGCTATCTAACAGAACGGTTGTCAATGTGTGCACTCAACTTCCAGAGTTAAACCCGTGTGTGGATTCAGCAGTCTGCAAACACTTTCTCTGCAGAGTCCCAAAACAGGCGTTTTCAGCCCATTACCGGCATATGGAAGAAACAGCAGTAAGCACAGGGAAATATCTGCTTCTAAATCAAAAACGCAGCTATCTAACAGAACGGTTGTCAATGTGTGCACTCAACTTCCAGAGTTAAACCCGTGTGTGGATTCAGCAGTCTGCAAACACTTTCTCTGCAGAGTCCCAAAACAGGCGTTTTCAGCCCATTACCGGCATATGGAAGAAAGCAGTAAGCCCAGGGAAATATCTGCTTCTAAATCCAAAACGCAGCTATCTAACAAACGGTTGTCAATGTGTGCACTCAACTTCCAGAGTTAAACCCGTGTGTGGATTCAGCAGTCTGCAAACACTTTCTCTGCAGAGTCCCAAAACAGGCGTTTTCAGCCCATTACCGGCATACGGAAGAAACAGCAGTAAGCACAGGGAAATATCTGCTTCTAAATCCAAAACGCAGCTATCTAACAGAACGGTTGTCAATGTGTGCACTCAACTTCCAGAGTTAAACCCGTGTGTGGATTCAGCAGTCTGCAAACACTTTCTCTGCAGAGTCCCAAAACAGGCGTTTTCAGCCCATTACCGGCATATGGAAGAAACGGCAGTAAGCACAGGGAAATATCTGCTTCTAAATCCAAAACGCAGCTATCTAACAGAACGGTTGTCAATGTGTGCACTCAACTTCCAGAGTTAAACCAGTGTGTGGATTCAGCAGTCTGCAAACCCTTTCTCTGCAGAGTTTCAAAACAGGCGTTTTCAGCCCTTTACCGGCATATGGAAGAAACGGGAGTAAGCACAGGGAAATATCTGCTTCTAAATCCAAAACGCAGCTATCTAACAGAACGGTTGTCAATGTGTGCACTCAACTTCCAGAGTTAAACCCGTGTGTGGATTCAGCAGTCTGCAAACACTTTCTCTGCAGAGTCCCAAAACAGGCGTTTTCAGCCCTTTCCCGGCATATGGAAGAAACAGCACTAAGCACAGGGAAATATCTGCTTCTAAATCCAAAACGCAGCTATCTAACAGAACGGTTGTCAATGTGTGCACTCAACTTCCAGAGTTAAACCCGTGTGTGGATTCAGCAGTCTGCAAACACTTTCTCTGCAGAGTCCCAAAACAGGCGTTTTCAGCCCATTACCGGCATATGGAAGAAACAGCAGTAAGCACAGGGAAATATCTGCTTCTAAATCCAAAACGCAGCTATCTAACAGAACGGTTGTCAATGTGTGCACTCAACTTCCAGAGATGAACCTGTGTGTGGATTCAGCAGTCTGCAAACACTTTCTCTGCAGAGTCCCAAAACAGGCGTTTTCAGCCCATTACCGGCATATGGAAGAAACAGCAGTAAGCACAGGGAAATATCTGCTTCTAAATCCAAAACGCAGCTATCTAACAGAACGGTTGTCAATGTGTGCACTCAACTTCCAGAGTTAAACCCGTGTGTGGATTCAGCAGTCTGCAAACACTTTCTCTGCAGAGTCCCAAAACAGGCGTTTTCAGCCCATTACCGGCATACGGAAGAAACAGCAGTAAGCACAGGGAAATATCTGCTTCTAAATCCAAAACGCAGCTATCTAACAGAACGGTTGTCAATGTGTGCACTCAACTTCCAGAGTTAAACCCGTGTGTGGATTCAGCAGTCTGCAAACACTTTCTCTGCAGAGTCCCAAAACAGACGTTTTCAGCCCATTAACGGCATATGGAAGAAACGGCAGTAAGCACAGGGAAATATCTGCTTCTAAATCCAAAACGCAGCTATCTAACAGAACGGTTGTCAATGTGTGCACTCAACTTCCAGAGTTAAACCAGTGTGTGGATTCAGCAGTCTGCAAACACTTTCTCTGCAGAGTCCGAAAACAGGCGTTTTCAGCCCTTTACCGGCATATGGAAGAAACAGCAGTAAGCACAGGGAAATATCTGCTTCTAAATCCAAAACGCAGCTATCTAACAGAACGGTTGTCAATGTGTGCACTCAACTTCCAGAGTTAAACCCGTGTGTGGATTCAGCAGTCTGCAAACACTTTCTCTGCAGAGTCCCAAAACAGGCGTTTTCAGCCCATTACCGGCATATGGAAGAAACAGCAGTAAACCCAGGGAAATATCTGCTTCTAAATCCAAAACGCAGCTATCTAACAGAACGGTTGTCAATGTGTGCACTCAACTTCCAGAGTTAAACCCGTGTGTGGATTCAGCAGTCTGCAAACACTTTCT
The DNA here is from genome assembly GCF_030222135.1 of Aotus nancymaae. Taxonomy (NCBI): domain Eukaryota; kingdom Metazoa; phylum Chordata; class Mammalia; order Primates; family Aotidae; genus Aotus; species Aotus nancymaae. Next base: position 111,101 of record NW_026988998.1, read on the forward strand.
CTGCAGAGTCCCAAAACAGGCGTTTTCAGCCCATTACCGGCATATGGAAGAAACGGCAGTAAGCACAGGGAAATATCTGCTTCTAAATCCAAAACGCAGCTATCTAACAGAACGGTTGTCAATGTGTGCACTCTACTTCCAGAGTTAAACCAGTGTGTGGATTCAGCAGTCTGCAAACCCTTTCTCTGCAGAGTCCCAAAACAGGCGTTTTCAGCCCTTTACCGGCATATGGAAGAAACGGGAGTAAGCACAGGGAAATATCTGCTTCTAAATCCAAAACGCAGCTATCTAACAGAACGGTTGTCAATGTGTGCACTCAACTTCCAGAGTTAAACCCGTGTGTGGATTCAGCAGTCTGCAAACACTTTCTCTGCAGAGTCCCAAAACAGGCGTTTTCAGCCCATTACCGGCATATGGAAGAAACAGCAGTAAGCACAGGGAAATATCTGCTTCTAAATCCAAAACGCAGCTATTTAACAGAACGGTTTTCAATGTGTGCACTCAACTTCCAGAGTTAAACCCGTGTGTGGATTCAGCAGTCTGCAAACACTTTCTCTGCAGAGTCCCAAAACAGGCGTTTTCAGCCCATTACCGGCATATGGAAGAAACAGCAGTAAGCACAGGGAAATATCTGCTTCTAAATCCAAAACGCAGCTATCTAACAGAACGGTTGTCAATGTGTGCACTCAACTTCCAGAGTTAAACCCGTGTGTGGATTCAGCAGTCTGCAAACACTTTCTCTGCAGAGTCCCAAAACAGGCGTTTTCAGCCCATTACCGGCATATGGAAGAAACGGCAGTAAGCACAGGGAAATATCTGCTTCTAAATCCAAAACGCAGCTATCTAACAGAACGGTTGTCAATGTGTGCACTCAACTTCCAGAGTTAAACCCGTGTGTGGATTCAGCAGTCTGCAAACACTTTCTCTGCAGAGTCCCAAAACAGGCGTTTTCAGCCCATTACCGGCATATGGAAGAAACAGCAGTAAGCACAGGGAAATATCTGCTTCTAAATCCAAAACGCAGCTATCTAACAGAACGGTTGTCAATGTGTGCACTCAACTTCCAGAGATAAACCTGTGTGTGGATTCAGCAGTCTGCAAACACTTTCTCTGCAGAGTCCCAAAACAGGCGTTTTCAGCCCATTACCGGCATATGGAAGAAACAGCAGTAAGCACAGGGAAATATCTGCTTCTAAATCCAAAACGCAGCTATCTAACAGAACGGTTGTCAATGTGTGCACTCAACTTCCAGAGTTAAACCCGTGTGTGGATTCAGCAGTCTGCAAACACTTTCTCTGCAGAGTCCCAAAACAGGCGTTTTCAGTCCATTACCGGCATATGGAAGAAACAGCAGTAAGCACAGGGAAATATCTGCTTCTAAATCCAAAACGCAGCTATCTAACAGAACGGTTGTCAATGTTTGCACTCAACTTCCAGAGTTAAACCCGTGTGTGGATTCAGCAGTCTGCAAACATCTTCTCTGCAGAGTCCCAAAACACGCGTTTTCAGCCCATTACCGGCATATGGAAGAAACGGCATTAAGCACAGGGAAATATGTGCTTCTAAATCCAAAACGCAGCTATCTAACAGAACGGTTGTCAATGTGTGCACTCAACTTCCAGAGTTTAACCCGTGTGTGGATTCAGCAGTCTGCAAACACTTTCTCTGCAGAGTCCCAAAACAGGCGTTTTCAGCCCTTTACCGGCATATGGAAGAAACAGCAGTAAGCACAGGGAAATATCTGCTTCTAAATCCAAAACGCAGCTATCTAACAGAACGGTTGTCAATGTGTGCACTCAACTTCCAGAGTTAAACCCGTGTGTGGATTCAGCAGTCTGCAAACACTTTCTCTGCAGAGTCCCAAAACAGGCGTTTTCAGCCCATTACCGGCATATGGAAGAAACAGCAGTAAGCCCAGGGAAATATCTGCTTCTAAATCCAAAACGCAGCTATCGAACAGAACGATTGTCAATGTGTGCACTCAACTTCCAGAGTTAAACCCGTGTGTGGATTCAGCAGTCTGCAAACACTTTCTCTGCAGAGTCCCAAAACAGGCGTTTTCAGCCCATTACCGGCATATGGAAGAAACAGCAGTAAGCACAGGGAAATATCTGCTTCTAAATCCAAAACGCAGCTATCTAACACAACGGTTGTCAATGTGTGCACTCAACTTCCAGAGTTAAACCCGTGTGTGGATTCAGCAGTCTGCAAACACTTTCTCTGCAGAGTCCCAAAACAGGCGTTTTCAGCCCATTACCGGCATATGGAAGAAACGGCAGTAAGAACAGGGAAATATCTGCTTCTAAATCCAAAACGCAGCTATCTAACAGAACGGTTGTCAATGTGTGCACTCAACTTCCAGAGTTAAACCCGTGTGTGGATTCAGCAGTCTGCAAACATCTTCTCTGCAGAGTCCCAAAACACGCGTTTTCAGCCCATTACCGGCATATGGAAGAAACGGCAGTAAGCACAGGGAAATATGTGCTTCTAAATCCAAAACGCAGCTATCTAACAGAACGGTTGTCAATGTGTGCACTCAACTTCCAGAGTTTAACCCGTGTGTGGATTCAGCAGTCTGCAAACACTTTCTCTGCAGAGTCCCAAAACAGGCGTTTTCAGCCCTTTACCGGCATATGGAAGAAACAGCAGTAAGCACAGGGAAATATCTGCTTCTAAATCCAAAAAGCAGCTATCTAACAGAACGGTTGTCAATGTGTGCACTCAACTTCCAGAGTTAAACCCGTGTGTGGATTCAGCAGTCTGCAAACACTTTCTCTGCAGAGTCCCAAAACAGGCGTTTTCAGCCCTTTACCGGCATATGGAAGAAACATCAGTAAGCCCAGGGAAATATCTGCTTCTAAATCCAAAACGCAGCTATCTAACAGAACGGTTGTCAATGTGTGCACTCAACTTCCAGAGTTAAACCCGTGTGTGGATTCAGCAGTCTGCAAACACTTTCTCTGCAGAGTCCCAAAACAGGCGTTTTCAGCCCATTACCGGCATATGGAAGAAACGGGAGTAAGCACAGGGAAATATCTGCTTCTAAATCCAAAACGCAGCTATCTAACAGAACGGTTGTCAATGTGTGCACTCAACTTCCAGAGTTAAACCCGTGTGTGGATTCAGCAGTCTGCAAACACTTTCTCTGCAGAGTCCCAAAACAGGCGTTTTCAGCCCATTACCGGCATACGGAAGAAACAGCAGTAAGCACAGGGAAATATCTGCTTCTAAATCCAAAACGCAGCTATCTAACAGAACGGTTGTCAATGTGTGCACTCAACTTCCAGAGTTAAACCCGTGTGTGGATTCAGCAGTCTGCAAACACTTTCTCTGCAGAGTCCCAAAACAGACGTTTTCAGCCCATTAACGGCATATGGAAGAAACGGCAGTAAGCACAGGGAAATATCTGCTTCTAAATCCAAAACGCAGCTATCTAACAGAACGGTTGTCAATGTGTGCACTCAACTTCCAGAGTTAAACCAGTGTGTGGATTCAGCAGTCTGCAAACACTTTCTCTGCAGAGTCCGAAAACAGGCGTTTTCAGCCCTTTACCGGCATATGGAAGAAACAGCAGTAAGCACAGGGAAATATCTGCTTCTAAATCCAAAACGCAGCTATCTAACAGAACGGTTGTCAATGTGTGCACTCAACTTCCAGAGTTAAACCCGTGTGTGGATTCAGCAGTCTGCAAACACTTTCTCTCCAGAGTCCCAAAACAGGCGTTTTCAGCCCATTACCGGCATATGGAAGAAACAGCAGTAAACCCAGGGAAATATCTGCTTCTAAATCCAAAACGCAGCTATCTAACAGAACGGTTGTCAATGTGTGCACTCAACTTCCAGAGTTAAACCCGTGTGTGGATTCAGCAGTCTGCAAACACTTTCTCTGCAGAGTCCCAAAACAGGCGTTTTCAGCCCATTACCGGCATATGGAAGAAACAGCAGTAAGCACAGGGAAATATCTGCTTCTAAATCCAAAACGCAGCTATCTAACAGAACGGTTGTCAATGTGTGCACTCAACTTCCAGAGTTAAACCCGTGTGTGGATTCAGCAGTCTGCAAACACTTTCTCTGCAGAGTCCCAAAACAGGCGTTTTCAGCCCATTACCGGCATATGGAAGAAACAGCAGTAAGCCCAGGGAAATATCTGCTTCTAAATCCAAAACGCAGCTATCTAACAAACGGTTTTCAATGTGTGCACTCAACTTCCAGAGTTAAACCCGTGTGTGGATTCAGCAGTCTGCAAACACTTTCTCTGCAGAGTCCCAAAACAGGCGTTTTCAGCCCATTACCGGCATACGGAAGAAACAGCAGTAAGCACAGGGAAATATCTGCTTCTAAATCCAAAACGCAGCTATCTAACAGAACGGTTGTCAATGTGTGCACTCAACTTCCAGAGTTAAACCCGTGTGTGGATTCAGCAGTCTGCAAACACTTTCTCTGCAGAGTCCCAAAACAGGCGTTTTCAGCCCATTACCGGCATATGGAAGAAACGGCAGTAAGCACAGGGAAATATCTGCTTCTAAATCCAAAACGCAGCTATCTAACAGAACGGTTGTCAATGTGTGCACTCAACTTCCAGAGTTAAACCAGTGTGTGGATTCAGCAGTCTGCAAACCCTTTCTCTGCAGAGTCCCAAAACAGGCGTTTTCAGCCCTTTACCGGCATATGGAAGAAACGGGAGTAAGCACAGGGAAATATCTGCTTCTAAATCCAAAACGCAGCTATCTAACAGAACGGTTGTCAATGTGTGCACTCAACTTCCAGAGTTAAACCCGTGTGTGGATTCAGCAGTCTGCAAACACTTTCTCTGCAGAGTCCCAAAACAGGCGTTTTCAGCCCATTACCGGCATATGGAAGAAACAGCAGTAAGCACAGGGAAATATCTGCTTCTAAATCCAAAACGCAGCTATCTAACAGAACGGTTGTCAATGTGTGCACTCAACTTCCAGAGTTAAACCCGTGTGTGGATTCAGCAGTCTGCAAACACTTTCTCTGCAGAGTCCCAAAACAGGCGTTTTCAGCCCATTACCGGCATATGGAAGAAACAGCAGTAAGCACAGGGAAATATCTGCTTCTAAATCCAAAACGCAGCTATCTAACAGAACGGTTGTCAATGTGTGCACTCAACTTCCAGAGATGAACCTGTGTGTGGATTCAGCAGTCTGCAAACACTTTCTCTGCAGAGTCCCAAAACAGGCCTTTTCAGCCCATTACCGGCATATGGAAGAAACGGCAGTAAGCACAGGGAAATATCTGCTTCTAAATCCAAAACGCAGCTATCTAACAGAACGGTTGTCAATGTGTGCACTCAACTTCCAGAGTTAAACCCGTGTGTGGATTCAGCAGTCTGCAAACACTTTCTCTGCAGAGTCCCAAAACAGGCGTTTTCAGCCCATTACCGGCATACGGAAGAAACAGCAGTAAGCACAGGGAAATATCTGCTTCTAAATCCAAAACGCAGCTATCTAACAGAACGGTTGTCAATGTGTGCACTCAACTTCCAGAGTTAAACCCGTGTGTGGATTCAGCAGTCTGCAAACACTTTCTCTGCAGAGTCCCAAAACAGACGTTTTCAGCCCATTAACGGCATATGGAAGAAACGGCAGTAAGCACAGGGAAATATCTGCTTCTAAATCCAAAACGCAGCTATCTAACAGAACGGTTGTCAATGTGTGCACTCAACTTCCAGAGTTAAACCAGTGTGTGGATTCAGCAGTCTGCAAACACTTTCTCTGCAGAGTCCGAAAACAGGCGTTTTCAGCCCTTTACCGGCATATGGAAGAAACAGCAGTAAGCCCAGGGAAATATCTGCTTCTAAATCCAAAACGCAGCTATCTAACAGAACGGTTGTCAATGTGTGCACTCAACTTCCAGAGTTAAACCCGTGTGTGGATTCAGCAGTCTGCAAACACTTTCTCTGCAGAGTCCCAAAACAGGCGTTTTCAGCCCATTACCGGCATATGGAAGAAACAGCAGTAAACCCAGGGAAATATCTGCTTCTAAATCCAAAACGCAGCTATCTAACAGAACGGTTGTCAATGTGTGCACTCAACTTCCAGAGTTAAACCCGTGTGTGGATTCAGCAGTCTGCAAACACTTTCTCTGCAGAGTCCCAAAACAGGCGTTTTCAGCCCATTACCGGCATATGGAAGAAACAGCAGTAAGCACAGGGAAATATCTGCTTCTAAATCCAAAACGCAGCTATCTAACAGAACGGTTGTCAATGTGTGCACTCAACTTCCAGAGTTAAACCCGTGTGTGGATTCAGCAGTCTGCAAACACTTTCTCTGCAGAGTCCCAAAACAGGCGTTTTCAGCCCATTACCGGCATATGGAAGAAACAGCAGTAAGCCCAGGGAAATATCTGCTTCTAAATCCAAAACGCAGCTATCTAACAGACGGTTGTCAATGTGTGCACTCAACTTCCAGAGTTAAACCCGTGTGTGGATTCAGCAGTCTGCAAACACTTTCTCTGCAGAGTCCCAAAACAGGCGTTTTCAGCCCATTACCGGCATACGGAAGAAACAGCAGTAAGCACAGGGAAATATCTGCTTCTAAATCCAAAACGCAGCTATCTAACAGAACGGTTGTCAATGTGTGCACTCAACTTCCAGAGTTAAACCCGTGTGTGGATTCAGCAGTCTGCAAACACTTTCTCTGCAGAGTCCCAAAACAGGCGTTTTCAGCCCATTACCGGCATATGGAAGAAACGGCAGTAAGCACAGGGAAATATCTGCTTCTACATCCAAAACGCAGCTATCTAACAGAACGGTTGTCAATGTGTGCACTCAACTTCCAGAGTTAAACCAGTGTGTGGATTCAGCAGTCTGCAAACCCTTTCTCTGCAGAGTCCCAAAACAGGCGTTTTCAGCCCTTTACCGGCATATGGAAGAAACGGGAGTAAGCTCAGGGAAATATCTGCTTCTAAATCCAAAACGCAGCTATCTAACAGAACGGTTGTCAATGTGTGCACTCAACTTCCAGAGTTAAACCCGTGTGTGGATTCAGCAGTCTGCAAACACTTTCTCTGCAGAGTCCCAAAACAGGCGTTTTCAGCCCATTACCGGCATATGGAAGAAACAGCAGTAAGCACAGGGAAATATCTGCTTCTAAATCCAAAACGCAGCTATTTAACAGAACGGTTGTCAATGTGTGCACTCAACTTCCAGAGTTAAACCCGTGTGTGGATTCAGCAGTCTGCAAACACTTTCTCTGCAGAGTCCCAAAACAGGCGTTTTCAGCCCATTACCGGCATATGGAAGAAACAGCAGTAAGCACAGGGAAATATCTGCTTCTAAATCCAAAACGCAGCTATCTAACAGAACGGTTGTCAATGTGTGCACTCAACTTCCAGAGTTAAACCCGTGTGTGGATTCAGCAGTCTGCAAACACTTTCTCTGCAGAGTCCCAAAACAGGCGTTTTCAGCCCATTACCGGCATATGGAAGAAACGGCAGTAAGCACAGGGAAATATCTGCTTCTAAATCCAAAACGCAGCTATCTAACAGAACGGTTGTCAATGTGTGCACTCAACTTCCAGAGTTAAACCCGTGTGTGGATTCAGCAGTCTGCAAACATTTTCTCTGCAGAGTCCCAAAACAGGCGTTTTCAGCCCATTACCGGCATATGGAAGAAACAGCAGTAAGCACAGGGAAATATCTGCTTCTAAATCCAAAACGCAGCTATCTAACAGAACGGTTGTCAATGTGTGCACTCAACTTCCAGAGATAAACCTGTGTGTGGATTCAGCAGTCTGCAAACACTTTCTCTGCAGAGTCCCAAAACAGGCGTTTTCAGCCCATTACCGGCATATGGAAGAAACAGCAGTAAGCACAGGGAAATATCTGCTTCTAAATCCAAAACGCAGCTATCTAACAGAACGGTTGTCAATGTGTGCACTCAACTTCCAGAGTTAAACCCGTGTGTGGATTCAGCAGTCTGCAAACACTTTCTCTGCAGAGTCCCAAAACAGGCGTTTTCAGCCTATTACCGGCATATGGAAGAAACAGCAGTAAGCACAGGGAAATATCTGCTTCTAAATCCAAAACGCAGCTATCTAACAGAACGGTTGTCAATGTGTGCACTCAACTTCCAGAGTTAAACCCCTGTGTGGATTCAGCAGTCTGCAAACACTTTCTCTGCAGAGTCCCAAAACAGGCGTTTTCAGCCCATTACCGGCATATGGAAGAAACGGCAGTAAGAACAGGGAAATATCTGCTTCTAAATCCAAAACGCAGCTATCTAACAGAACGGTTGTCAATGTGTGCACTCAACTTCCAGAGTTAAACCCGTGTGTGGATTCAGCAGTCTGCAAACATCTTCTCTGCAGAGTCCCAAAACACGCGTTTTCAGCCCATTACCGGCATATGGAAGAAACGGCAGTAAGCACAGGGAAATATGTGCTTCTAAATCCAAAACGCAGCTATCTAACAGAACGGTTGTCAATGTGTGCACTCAACTTCCAGAGTTTAACCCGTGTGTGGATTCAGCAGTCTGCAAACACTTTCTCTGCAGAGTCCCAAAACAGGCGTTTTCAGCCCTTTACCGGCATATGGAAGAAACAGCAGTAAGCACTGGGAAATATCTGCTTCTAAATCCAAAAAGCAGCTATCTAACAGAACGGTTGTCAATGTGTGCACTCAACTTCCAGAGTTAAACCCATGTGTGGATTCAGCAGTCTGCAAACACTTTCTCTGCGGAGTCCCAAAACAGGCGTTTTCAGCCCTTTACCGGCATATGGAAGAAACATCAGTAAGCCCAGGGAAATATCTGCTTCTAAATCCAAAACGCAGCTATCTAACAGAACGGTTGTCAATGTGTGCACTCAACTTCCAGAGTTAAACCAGTGTGTGGATTCAGCAGTCTGCAAACACTTTCTCTGCAGAGTCCCAAAACAGGCGTTTTCAGCCCATTACCGGCATATGGAAGAAACGGGAGTAAGCACAGGGAAATATCTGCTTCTAAATCCAAAACGCAGCTATCTAACAGAACGGTTGTCAATGTGTGCACTTAACTTGCAGAGTTAAACCCGTGTGTGGATTCAGCAGTCTGCAAACACTTTCTCTGCAGAGTCCCAAAACAGGCGTTTTCAGCCCATTACCGGCATATGGAAGAAACGGCAGTAAGCACAGGGAAATATCTGCTTCTAAATCCAAAACGCAGCTATCTAACAGAACGGTTGTCAATGTGTGCACTCAACTTCCAGAGATAAACCCGTGTGTGGATTCAGCAGTCTGCAAACACTTTCTCTGCAGAGTCCCAAAACAGGCGTTTTCAGCCCATTACCGGCATATGGAAGAAACAGCAGTAAGCACAGGGAAATATCTGCTTCTAAATCCAAAACGCAGCTATCTAACAGAACGGTTGTCAATGTGTGCAGTCAACTCCCAGAGTTAAACCCGTGTGTGGATTCAGCAGTCTGCAAACACTTTCGCTGCAGAGTCCCAAAACAGGCGTTTTCAGCCCTTTACCGGCATATGGAAGAAACAGCAGTAAGCACAGGGAAATGTCTGCTTCTAAATCCAAAACGCAGCTATCTAACAGAGCGGTTGTCAATGTGTGCACTCAACTTCCAGAGTTAAACCCGTGTGTGGATTCAGCAGTCTGCAAACACTTTCTCTGCAGAGTCCCAAAACAGGCGTTTTCAGCCCATTACCGGCATATGGAAGAAACGGGAGTAAGCACAGGGAAATATCTGCTTCTAAATCCAAAACGCAGCTATCTAACAGAACGGTTGTCAATGTGTGCACTCAACTTCCAGAGTTAAACCCGTGTGTGGATTCAGCAGTCTGCAAACTCTTTCTCTGCAGAGTCCCAAAACAGGCGTCTTCAGCCCATTACCGGCATATGGAAGAAACGACAGTAAGCACAGGGAAATATCTGCTTCTAAAGCCAAAACGCAGCTATCTAACAGAACGGTTGTCAATGTGTGCACTCAACTTCCAGAGTTAAACCAGTGTGTGGATTCAGCAGTCTGCAAACCCTTTCTCTGCAGAGTCCCAAAACAGGCGTTTTCAGCCCTTTACCGGCATATGGAAGAAACAGCAGTAAGCACAGGGAAATATCTGCTTCTAAATCCAAAACGCAGCTATCTAACAGAACGGTTGTCAATGTGTGCACTCAACTTCCAGAGTTAAACCCGTGTGTGGATTCAGCAGTCTGCAAACACTTTCTCTGCAGAGTCCCAAAACAGGCGTTTTCAGCCCATTACCGGCATATGGAAGAAACAGCAGTAAGCCCAGGGAAATATCTGCTTCAAAATCCAAAACGCAGCTATCTAACAGAACGGTTGTCAATGTGTGCACTCAACTTCCAGAGTTAAACCCGTGTGTGGATTCAGCAGTCTGCAAACACTTTCTCTGCAGAGTCCCAAAACAGGCGTTTTCAGCCCATTACCGGCATATGGAAGAAACAGCAGTAAGCACAGGGAAATATCTGCTTCTAAATCCAAAACGCAGCTATCTAACAGAACGGTTGTCAATGTGTGCACTCAACTTCCAGAGTTAAACCCGTGTGTGGATTCAGCAGTCTGCAAACACTTTCTCTGCAGAGTCCCAAAACAGGCGTTTTCAGCCCATTACCGGCATATGGAAGAAACGGCAGTAAGCACAGGGAAATATCTGCTTCTAAATCCAAAACGCAGCTATCTAACAGAACGGTTGTCAATGTGTGCACTCAACTTCCAGAGATAAACCCGTGTGTGGATTCAGCAGTCTGCAACACTTTCTCTGCAGAGTCCCAAAACAGGCGTTTTCAGCCCATTACCGGCATATGGAAGAAACAGCAGTAAGCACAGGGAAATATATGCTTCTAAATCCAAAACGCAGCTATCTAACAGAACGGTTGTCAATGTGTGCACTCAACTCCCAGAGTTAAACCCGTGTGTGGATTCAGCAGTCTGCAAACACTTTCTCTGCAGAGGCCCAAAACAGGCGTTTTCAGTCCATTACCGGCATATGGAAGAAACAGCAGTAAGCACAGGGAAATATCTGCTTCTAAATCCAAAACGCAGCTATCTAACAGAACGGTTGTCAATGTGTGCACTCAACTTCCAGAGATAAACCCGTGTGTGGATTCAGCAGTCTGCAAACACTTTCTCTGCAGAGTCCCAAAACAGGCGTTTTCAGCCCATTACCGGCATATGGAAGAAACGGCAGTAAGCACAGGGAAATATCTGCTTCTAAATCCAAAACGCAGCTATCTAACAGAACGGTTGTCAATGTTTGCACTCAACTTCCAGAGTTAAACCCGTGTGTGGATTCAGCAGTCTGCAAACACTTTCTCTGCAGAGTCCCAAAACAGGCGTTTTCAGCCCAATACCGGCATATGGAAGAAACGGGAGTAAGCACAGGGAAATATCTGCTTCTAAATCCAAAACGCAGCTATCTAACAGAACGGTTGTCAATGTGTGCACTCAACTTCCAGAGTTTAACCCGTGTGTGGATTCAGCAGTCTGCAAACACTTTCTCTGCAGACTCCCAAAACAGGCGTTTTCAGCCCATTACCGGCATATGGAAGAAACGGCAGTAAGCACAGGGAAATATCTGCTTCTAAATCCAAAACGCAGCTATCTAACAGAACGGTTGTCAATGTGTGCACTCAACTTCCAGAGTTAAACCAGTGTGTGGATTCATCAGTCTGCAAACCCTTTCTCTGCAGGGTCCCAAAACAGGCGTTTTCAGCCCTTTACCGGCATATGGAAGAAACAGCAGTAAGCACAGGGAAATATCTGCTTCTAAATCCAAAACGCAGCTATCTAACAGAACGGTTGTCAATGTGTGCACTCAACTTCCAGAGTTAAACCCGTGTGTGGATTCAGCAGTCTGCAAACACTTTCTCTGCAGAGTCCCAAAACAGGTGTTTTCAGCCCATTACCGGCATATGGAAGAAACAGCAGTAAGCACAGGGAAATATCTGCTTCTAAATCCAAAAAGCCGCTATCTAACAGAACGGTTGTCAATGTGTGCACTCAACTTCCAGAGTTAAACCCGTGTGTGGATTCAGCAGTCTGCAAACACTTTCTCTGCAGAGTCCCAAAACAGGCGTTTTCAGCCCATTACCGGCATATGGAAGAAACAGCAGTAAGCACAGGGAAATATCTGCTTCTAAATCCAAAACGAAGCTATCTAACAGAACGGTTGTCAATGTGTGCACTCAACTTCCAGAGTTAAACCCGTGTGTGGATTCAGCAGTCTGCAAACACTTTCTCTGCAGAGTCCCAAAACAGGCGTTTTCAGCCCATTACCGGCATATGGAAGAAACGGCAGTAAGCACAGGGAAATATCTGCTTCTAAATCCAAAACGCAGCTATCTAACAGAACGGTTGTCAATGTGTGCACTCAACTTCCAGAGTTAAACCCGTGTGTGGATTCAGCAGTCTGCAAACACTTTCTCTGCAGAGTCCCAAAACAGGCGTTTTCAGCCCTTTACCGGCATATGGAAGAAACAGCAGTAAGCACAGGGAAATATCTGCTTCTAAATCCAAAACGCAGCTATCTAACAGAACGGTTGTCAATGTGTGCACTCAACTTCCAGAGTTAAACCCGTGTGTGGATTCAGCAGTCTGCAAACACTTTCTCTGCAGAGTCCCAAAACAGGCGTTTTCAGCCCATTACCGGCATATGGAAGAAACGGGAGTAAGCACAGGGAAATATCTGCTTCTAAATCCAAAACGCAGCTATCTAACAGAACGGTTGTCAATGTGTGCACTTAACTTCCAGAGTTAAACCCGTGTGTGGATTCAGCAGTCTGCAAACACTTTCTCTGCAGAGTCCCAAAACAGGCGTTTTCAGCCCATTACCGGCATATGGAAGAAACGGCAGTAAGCACAGGGAAATATCTGCTTCTAAATCCAAAACGCAGCTATCTAACAGAACGGTTGTCAATGTGTGCACTCAACTTCCAGAGATAAACCCGTGTGTGGATTCAGCAGTCTGCAAACACTTTCTCTGCAGAGTCCCAAAACAGGCGTTTTCAGCCCATTACCGGCATATGGAAGAAACAGCAGTAAGCACAGGGAAATATCTGCTTCTAAATCCAAAACGCAGCTATCTAACAGAACGGTTGTCAATGTGTGCAGTCAACTCCCAGAGTTAAACCCGTGTGTGGATTCAGCAGTCTGCAAACACTTTCGCTGCAGAGTCCCAAAACAGGCGTTTTCAGCCCTTTACCGGCATATGGAAGAAACAGCAGTAAGCACAGGGAAATGTCTGCTTCTAAATCCAAAACGCAGCTATCTAACAGAGCGGTTGTCAATGTGTGCACTCAACTTCCAGAGTTAAACCCGTGTGTGGATTCAGCAGTCTGCAAACACTTTCTCTGCAGAGTCCCAAAACAGGCGTTTTCAGCCCATTACCGGCATATGGAAGAAACGGGAGTAAGCACAGGGAAATATCTGCTTCTAAATCCAAAACGCAGCTATCTAACAGAACGGTTGTCAATGTGTGCACTCAACTTCCAGAGTTAAACCCGTGTGTGGATTCAGCAGTCTGCAAACTCTTTCTCTGCAGAGTCCCAAAACAGGCGTCTTCAGCCCATTACCGGCATATGGAAGAAACGACAGTAAGCACAGGGAAATATCTGCTTCTAAAGCCAAAACGCAGCTATCTAACAGAACGGTTGTCAATGTGTGCACTCAACTTCCAGAGTTAAACCAGTGTGTGGATTCAGCAGTCTGCAAACCCTTTCTCTGCAGAGTCCCAAAACAGGCGTTTTCAGCCCTTTACCGGCATATGGAAGAAACAGCAGTAAGCACAGGGAAATATCTGCTTCTAAATCCAAAACGCAGCTATCTAACAGAACGGTTGTCAATGTGTGCACTCAACTTCCAGAGTTAAACCCGTGTGTGGATTCAGCAGTCTGCAAACACTTTCTCTGCAGAGTCCCAAAACAGGCGTTTTCAGCCCATTACCGGCATATGGAAGAAACAGCAGTAAGCCCAGGGAAATATCTGCTTCAAAATCCAAAACGCAGCTATCTAACAGAACGGTTGTCAATGTGTGCACTCAACTTCCAGAGTTAAACCCGTGTGTGGATTCAGCAGTCTGCAAACACTTTCTCTGCAGAGTCCCAAAACAGGCGTTTTCAGCCCATTACCGGCATATGGAAGAAACAGCAGTAAGCACAGGGAAATATCTGCTTCTAAATCCAAAACGCAGCTATCTAACAGAACGGTTGTCAATGTGTGCACTCAACTTCCAGAGTTAAACCCGTGTGTGGATTCAGCAGTCTGCAAACACTTTCTCTGCAGAGTCCCAAAACAGGCGTTTTCAGCCCATTACCGGCATATGGAAGAAACGGCAGTAAGCACAGGGAAATATCTGCTTCTAAATCCAAAACGCAGCTATCTAACAGAACGGTTGTCAATGTGTGCACTCAACTTCCAGAGATAAACCCGTGTGTGGATTCAGCAGTCTGCAACACTTTCTCTGCAGAGTCCCAAAACAGGCGTTTTCAGCCCATTACCGGCATATGGAAGAAACAGCAGTAAGCACAGGGAAATATATGCTTCTAAATCCAAAACGCAGCTATCTAACAGAACGGTTGTCAATGTGTGCACTCAACTCCCAGAGTTAAACCCGTGTGTGGATTCAGCAGTCTGCAAACACTTTCTCTGCAGAGGCCCAAAACAGGCGTTTTCAGTCCATTACCGGCATATGGAAGAAACAGCAGTAAGCACAGGGAAATATCTGCTTCTAAATCCAAAACGCAGCTATCTAACAGAACGGTTGTCAATGTGTGCACTCAACTTCCAGAGATAAACCCGTGTGTGGATTCAGCAGTCTGCAAACACTTTCTCTGCAGAGTCCCAAAACAGGCGTTTTCAGCCCATTACCGGCATATGGAAGAAACGGCAGTAAGCACAGGGAAATATCTGCTTCTAAATCCAAAACGCAGCTATCTAACAGAACGGTTGTCAATGTTTGCACTCAACTTCCAGAGTTAAACCCGTGTGTGGATTCAGCAGTCTGCAAACACTTTCTCTGCAGAGTCCCAAAACAGGCGTTTTCAGCCCAATACCGGCATATGGAAGAAACGGGAGTAAGCACAGGGAAATATCTGCTTCTAAATCCAAAACGCAGCTATCTAACAGAACGGTTGTCAATGTGTGCACTCAACTTCCAGAGTTTAACCCGTGTGTGGATTCAGCAGTCTGCAAACACTTTCTCTGCAGACTCCCAAAACAGGCGTTTTCAGCCCATTACCGGCATATGGAAGAAACGGCAGTAAGCACAGGGAAATATCTGCTTCTAAATCCAAAACGCAGCTATCTAACAGAACGGTTGTCAATGTGTGCACTCAACTTCCAGAGTTAAACCAGTGTGTGGATTCATCAGTCTGCAAACCCTTTCTCTGCAGGGTCCCAAAACAGGCGTTTTCAGCCCTTTACCGGCATATGGAAGAAACAGCAGTAAGCACAGGGAAATATCTGCTTCTAAATCCAAAACGCAGCTATCTAACAGAACGGTTGTCAATGTGTGCACTCAACTTCCAGAGTTAAACCCGTGTGTGGATTCAGCAGTCTGCAAACACTTTCTCTGCAGAGTCCCAAAACAGGTGTTTTCAGCCCATTACCGGCATATGGAAGAAACAGCAGTAAGCACAGGGAAATATCTGCTTCTAAATCCAAAAAGCCGCTATCTAACAGAACGGTTGTCAATGTGTGCACTCAACTTCCAGAGTTAAACCCGTGTGTGGATTCAGCAGTCTGCAAACACTTTCTCTGCAGAGTCCCAAAACAGGCGTTTTCAGCCCATTACCGGCATATGGAAGAAACAGCAGTAAGCACAGGGAAATATCTGCTTCTAAATCCAAAACGAAGCTATCTAACAGAACGGTTGTCAATGTGTGCACTCAACTTCCAGAGTTAAACCCGTGTGTGGATTCAGCAGTCTGCAAACACTTTCTCTGCAGAGTCCCAAAACAGGCGTTTTCAGCCCATTACCGGCATATGGAAGAAACGGCAGTAAGCACAGGGAAATATCTGCTTCTAAATCCAAAACGCAGCTATCTAACAGAACGGTTGTCAATGTGTGCACTCAACTTCCAGAGTTAAACCCGTGTGTGGATTCAGCAGTCTGCAAACACTTTCTCTGCAGAGTCCCAAAACAGGCGTTTTCAGCCCTTTACCGGCATATGGAAGAAACAGCAGTAAGCACAGGGAAATATCTGCTTCTAAATCCAAAACGCAGCTATCTAACAGAACGGTTGTCAATGTGTGCACTCAACTTCCAGAGTTAAACCCGTGTGTGGATTCAGCAGTCTGCAAACACTTTCTCTGCAGAGTCCCAAAACAGGCGTTTTCAGCCCATTACCGGCATATGGAAGAAACAGCAGTAAGCACAGGGAAATATCTGCTTCTAAATCCAAAACGCAGCTATCTAACAGAACGGTTGTCAATGTGTGCACTCAACTTCCAGAGTTAAACCCGTGTGTGGATTCAGCAGTCTGCAAACACTTTCTCTGCAGAGTCCCAAAACAGGCGTTTTCAGCCCATTACCGGCATATGGAAGAAACACCAGTAAGCACAGGGAAATATCTGCTTCTAAATCCAAAACGCAGCTATCTAACAGAACGGTTGTCAATGTGTGCACTCAACTTCCAGAGTTAAACCCGTGTGTGGATTCAGCAGTCTGCAAACACTTTCTCTGCAGAGTCCCAAAACAGGCGTTTTCAGCCCATTACCGGCATATGGAAGAAACGGCAGTAAGCACAGGGAAATATCTGCTTCTAAATCCAAAACGCAGCTATCTAACAGAACGGTTGTCAATGTGTGCACTCAACTTCCAGAGTTAAACCCGTGTGTGGATTCAGCAGTCTGCAAACACTTTCTCTGCAGAGTCCCAAAACAGGCGTTTTCAGGCCATTACCGGCATATGGAAGAAACAGCAGTAAGCACAGGGAAATATGTGCTTCTAAATCCAAAACGCAGCTATCTAACAGAACGGTTGTCAATGTGTGCACTCAACTTCCAGAGTTAAACCCGTGTGTGGATTCAGCAGTCTGCAAACATCTTCTCTGCAGAGTCCCAAAACAGGCGTTTTCAGCCCATTACCGGCATATGGAAGAAACGGCAGTAAGCACAGGGAAATATCTGCTTCTAAATCCAAAACGCAGCTATCTAACAGAACGGTTGTCAATGTGTGCACTCAACTTCCAGAGTTAAACCCGTGTGTGGATTCAGCAGTCTGCAAACACTTTCTCTGCAGAGTCCCAAAACAGGCGTTTTCAGCCCTTTACCGGCATATGGAAGAAACAGCAGTAAGCACAGGGAAATATCTGCTTCTAAATCCAAAACGCAGCTATCTAACAGAACGGTTGTCAATGTGTGCACTCAACTTCCAGAGTTAAACCCGTGTGTGGATTCAGCAGTCTGCAAACACTTTCTCTGCAGAGTCCCAAAACAGGCGTTTTCAGCCCTATACCGTCATATGGAAGAAACAGCAGTAACCCCAGGGAAATATCTGCTTCTAAATCCAAAACGCAGCTATCTAACACAACGGTTGACAATGTGTGCACTCAACTTCCAGAGTTAAACCCGTGTGTGGATTCAGCAGTCTGCAAAAATCTTCTCTGCAGAGTCCCAAAACACGCGTTTTCAGCCCATTACCGGCATATGGAAGAAACGGCAGTAAGCACAGGGAAATATGTGCTTCTAAATCCAAAACGCAGCTATCTAACAGAACGGTTGTCAATGTGTGCACTCAACTTCCAGAGTTTAACCCGTGTGTGGATTCAGCAGTCTGCAAACACTTTCTCTGCAGAGTCCCAAAACAGGCGTTTTCAGCCCTTTACCGGCATATGGAAGAAACAGCAGTAAGCACAGGGAAATATCTGCTTCTAAATCCAAAAAGCAGCTATCTAACAGAACGGTTGTCAATGTGTGCACTCAACTTCCAGAGTTAAACCCGTGTGTGGATTCAGCAGTCTGCAAACACTTTCTCTGCAGAGTCCCAAAACAGGCGTTTTCAGCCCTTTACCGGCATATGGAAGAAACATCAGTAAGCCCAGGGAAATATCTGCTTCTAAATCCAAAACGCAGCTATCTAACAGAACGGTTGTCAATGTGTGCACTCAACTTCCAGAGTTAAACCCGTGTGTGGATTCAGCAGTCTGCAAACACTTTCTCTGCAGAGTCCCAAAACAGGCGTTTTCAGCCCATTACCGGCATACGGAAGAAACAGCAGTAAGCACAGGGAAATATCTGCTTCTAAATCCAAAACGCAGCTATCTAACAGAACGGTTGTCAATGTGTGCACTCAACTTCCAGAGTTAAACCCGTGTGTGGATTCAGCAGTCTGCAAACACTTTCTCTGCAGAGTCCCAAAACAGGCGTTTTCAGCCCATTACCGGCATATGGAAGAAACGGCAGTAAGCACAGGGAAATATCTGCTTCTAAATCCAAAACGCAGCTATCTAACAGAACGGTTGTCAATGTGTGCACTCAACTTCCAGAGTTAAACCAGTGTGTGGATTCAGCAGTCTGCAAACCCTTTCTCTGCAGAGTCCCAAAACAGGCGTTTTCAGCCCTTTACCGGCATATGGAAGAAACGGGAGTAAGCACAGGGAAATATCTGCTTCTAAATCCAAAACGCAGCTATCTAACAGAACGGTTGTCAATGTGTGCACTCAACTTCCAGAGTTAAACCCGTGTGTGGATTCAGCAGTCTGCAAACACTTTCTCTGCAGAGTCCCAAAACAGGCGTTTTCAGCCCATTACCGGCATATGGAAGAAACAGCAGTAAGCACAGGGAAATATCTGCTTCTAAATCCAAAACGCAGCTATCTAACAGAACGGTTGTCAATGTGTGCACTCAACTTCCAGAGTTAAACCCGTGTGTGGATTCAGCAGTCTGCAAACACTTTCTCTGCAGAGTCCCAAAACAGGCGTTTTCAGCCCATTACCGGCATATGGAAGAAACAGCAGTAAGCACAGGGAAATATCTGCTTCTAAATCCAAAACGCAGCTATCTAACAGAACGGTTGTCAATGTGTGCACTCAACTTCCAGAGATGAACCTGTGTGTGGATTCAGCAGTCTGCAAACACTTTCTCTGCAGAGTCCCAAAACAGGCGTTTTCAGCCCATTACCGGCATATGGAAGAAACGGCAGTAAGCACAGGGAAATATCTGCTTCTAAATCCAAAACGCAGCTATCTAACAGAACGGTTGTCAATGTGTGCACTCAACTTCCAGAGTTAAACCCGTGTGTGGATTCAGCAGTCTGCAAACACTTTCTCTGCAGAGTCCCAAAACAGGCGTTTTCAGCCCATTACCGGCATACGGAAGAAACAGCAGTAAGCACAGGGAAATATCTGCTTCTAAATCCAAAACGCAGCTATCTAACAGAACGGTTGTCAATGTGTGCACTCAACTTCCAGAGTTAAACCCGTGTGTGGATTCAGCAGTCTGCAAACACTTTCTCTGCAGAGTCCCAAAACAGACGTTTTCAGCCCATTAACGGCATATGGAAGAAACGGCAGTAAGCACAGGGAAATATCTGCTTCTAAATCCAAAACGCAGCTATCTAACAGAACGGTTGTCAATGTGTGCACTCAACTTCCAGAGTTAAACCAGTGTGTGGATTCAGCAGTCTGCAAACACTTTCTCTGCAGAGTCCGAAAACAGGCGTTTTCAGCCCTTTACCGGCATATGGAAGAAACAGCAGTAAGCCCAGGGAAATATCTGCTTCTAAATCCAAAACGCAGCTATCTAACAGAACGGTTGTCAATGTGTGCACTCAACTTCCAGAGTTAAACCCGTGTGTGGATTCAGCAGTCTGCAAACACTTTCTCTGCAGAGTCCCAAAACAGGCGTTTTCAGCCCATTACCGGCATATGGAAGAAACAGCAGTAAACCCAGGGAAATATCTGCTTCTAAATCCAAAACGCAGCTATCTAACAGAACGGTTGTCAATGTGTGCACTCAACTTCCAGAGTTAAACCCGTGTGTGGATTCAGCAGTCTGCAAACACTTTCTCTGCAGAGTCCCAAAACAGGCGTTTTCAGCCCATTACCGGCATATGGAAGAAACAGCAGTAAGCACAGGGAAATATCTGCTTCTAAATCCAAAACGCAGCTATCTAACAGAACGGTTGTCAATGTGTGCACTCAACTTCCAGAGTTAAACCCGTGTGTGGATTCAGCAGTCTGCAAACACTTTCTCTGCAGAGTCCCAAAACAGGCGTTTTCAGCCCATTACCGGCATATGGAAAAAACAGCAGTAAGCCCAGGGAAATATCTGCTTCTAAATCCAAAACGCAGCTATCTAACAAACGGTTGTCAATGTGTGCACTCAACTTCCAGAGTTAAACCAGTGTGTGGATTCAGCAGTCTGCAAACCCTTTCTCTGCAGAGTCCCAAAACAGGCGTTTTCAGCCCTTTACCGGCATATGGAAGAAACGGGAGTAAGCACAGGGAAATATCTGCTTCTAAATCCAAAACGCAGCTATCTAACAGAACGGTTGTCAATGTGTGCACTCAACTTCCAGAGTTAAACCCGTGTGTGGATTCAGCAGTCTGCAAACACTTTCTCTGCAGAGTCCCAAAACAGGCGTTTTCAGCCCATTACCGGCATATGGAAGAAACAGCAGTAAGCACAGGGAAATATCTGCTTCTAAATCCAAAACGCAGCTATTTAACAGAACGGTTGTCAATGTGTGCACTCAACTTCCAGAGTTAAACCCGTGTGTGGATTCAGCAATCTGCAAACACTTTCTCTGCAGAGTCCCAAAACAGGCGTTTTCAGCCCATTACCGGCATATGGAAGAAACAGCAGTAAGCACAGGGAAATATCTGCTTCTAAATCCAAAACGCAGCTATCTAACAGAACGGTTGTCAATGTGTGCACTCAACTTCCAGAGTTAAACCCGTGTGTGGATTCAGCAGTCTGCAAACACTTTCTCTGCAGAGTCCCAAAACAGGCGTTTTCAGCCCATTACCGGCATATGGAAGAAACGGCAGTAAGCACAGGGAAATATCTGCTTCTAAATCCAAAACGCAGCTATCTAACAGAACGGTTGTCAATGTGTGCACTCAACTTCCAGAGTTAAACCCGTGTGTGGATTCAGCAGTCTGCAAACACTTTCTCTGCAGAGTCCCAAAACAGGCGTTTTCAGCCCATTACCGGCATATGGAAGAAACAGCAGTAAGCACAGGGAAATATCTGCTTCTAAATCCAAAACGCAGCTATCTAACAGAACGGTTGTCAATGTGTGCACTCAACTTCCAGAGATAAACCTGTGTGTGGATTCAGCAGTCTGCAAACACTTTCTCTGCAGAGTCCCAAAACAGGCGTTTTCAGCCCATTACCGGCATATGGAAGAAACAGCAGTAAGCACAGGGAAATATCTGCTTCTAAATCCAAAACGCAGCTATCTAACAGAACGGTTGTCAATGTGTGCACTCAACTTCCAGAGTTAAACCCGTGTGTGGATTCAGCAGTCTGCAAACACTTTCTCTGCAGAGTCCCAAAACAGGCGTTTTCAGTCCATTACCGGCATATGGAAGAAACAGCAGTAAGCACAGGGAAATATCTGCTTCTAAATCCAAAACGCAGCTATCTAACAGAACGGTTGTCAATGTTTGCACTCAACTTCCAGAGTTAAACCCGTGTGTGGATTCAGCAGTCTGCAAACATCTTCTCTGCAGAGTCCCAAAACACGCGTTTTCAGCCCATTACCGGCATATGGAAGAAACGGCATTAAGCACAGGGAAATATGTGCTTCTAAATCCAAAACGCAGCTATCTAACAGAACGGTTGTCAATGTGTGCACTCAACTTCCAGAGTTTAACCCGTGTGTGGATTCAGCAGTCTGCAAACACTTTCTCTGCAGAGTCCCAAAACAGGCGTTTTCAGCCCTTTACCGGCATATGGAAGAAACAGCAGTAAGCACAGGGAAATATCTGCTTCTAAATCCAAAACGCAGCTATCTAACAGAACGGTTGTCAATGTGTGCACTCAACTTCCAGAGTTAAACCCGTGTGTGGATTCAGCAGTCTGCAAACACTTTCTCTGCAGAGTCCCAAAACAGGCGTTTTCAGCCCATTACCGGCATATGGAAGAAACAGCAGTAAGTCCAGGGAAATATCTGCTTCTAAATCCAAAACGCAGCTATCTAACAGAACGATTGTCAATGTGTGCACTCAACTTCCAGAGTTAAACCCGTGTGTGGATTCAGCAGTCTGCAAACACTTTCTCTGCAGAGTCCCAAAACAGGCGTTTTCAGCCCATTACCGGCATATGGAAGAAACAGCAGTAAGCACAGGGAAATATCTGCTTCTAAATCCAAAACGCAGCTATCTAACAGAACGGTTGTCAATGTGTGCACTCAACTTCCAGAGTTAAACCCGTGTGTGGATTCAGCAGTCTGCAAACACTTTCTCTGCAGAGTCCCAAAACAGGCGTTTTCAGCCCATTACCGGCATATGGAAGAAACGGCAGTAAGAACAGGGAAATATCTGCTTCTAAATCCAAAACGCAGCTATCTAACAGAACGGTTGTCAATGTGTGCACTCAACTTCCAGAGTTAAACCCGTGTGTGGATTCAGCAGTCTGCAAACATCTTCTCTGCAGAGTCCCAAAACACGCGTTTTCAGCCCATTACCGGCATATGGAAGAAACGGCAGTAAGCACAGGGAAATATGTGCTTCTAAATCCAAAACGCAGCTATCTAACAGAACGGTTGTCAATGTGTGCACTCAACTTCCAGAGTTTAACCCGTGTGTGGATTCAGCAGTCTGCAAACACTTTCTCTGCAGAGTCCCAAAACAGGCGTTTTCAGCCCTTTACCGGCATATGGAAGAAACATCAGTAAGCCCAGGGAAATATCTGCTTCTAAATCCAAAACGCAGCTATCTAACAGAACGGTTGTCAATGTGTGCACTCAACTTCCAGAGTTAAACCCGTGTGTGGATTCAGCAGTCTGCAAACACTTTCTCTGCAGAGTCCCAAAACAGGCGTTTTCAGCCCATTACCGGCATATGGAAGAAACGGGAGTAAGCACAGGGAAATATCTGCTTCTAAATCCAAAACGCAGCTATCTAACAGAACGGTTGTCAATGTGTGCACTCAACTTCCAGAGTTAAACCCGTGTGTGGATTCAGCAGTCTGCAAACACTTTCTCTGCAGAGTCCCAAAACAGGCGTTTTCAGCCCATTACCGGCAAATGGAAGAAACGGCAGTAAGCACAGGGAAATATCTGCTTCTAAATCCAAAACGCAGCTATGTAACAGAACGGTTGTCAATGTGTGCACTGAACTTCCAGAGATAAACCCGTGTGTGGATTCAGCAGTCTGCAAACACTTTCTCTGCAGAGTCCCAAAACAGGCGTTTTCAGCCCATTACCGGCATATGGAAGAAACAGCAGTAAGCACAGGGAAATATCTGCTTCTAAATCCAAAACGCAGCTATCTAACAGAACGGTTGTCAATGTGTGCACTCAACTCCCAGAGTTAAACCCGTGTGTGGATTCAGCAGTCTGCAAACACTTTCGCTGCAGAGTCCCAAAACAGGCGTTTTCAGCCCTTTACCGGCATATGGAAGAAACAGCAGTAAGCACAGGGAAATGTCTGCTTCTAAATCCAAAACGCAGCTATCTAACAGAACGGTTGTCAATGTGTGCACTCAACTTCCAGAGTTAAACCCGTGTGTGGATTCAGCAGTCTGCAAACACTTTCTCTGCAGAGTCCCAAAACAGGCGTTTTCAGCCCATTACCGGCATATGGAAGAAACGGGAGTAAGCACAGGGAAATATCTGCTTCTAAATCCAAAACGCAGCTATCTAACAGAACGGTTGTCAATGTGTGCACTCAACTTCCAGAGTTAAACCCGTGTGTGGATTCAGCAGTCTGCAAACACTTTCTCTGCAGAGTCCCAAAACAGGCGTTTTCAGCCCATTACCGGCATATGGAAGAAACGACAGTAAGCACAGGGAAATATCTGCTTCTAAATCCAAAACGCAGCTATCTAACAGAACGGTTGTCAATGTGTGCACTCAACTTCCAGAGTTAAACCAGTGTGTGGATTCAGCAGTCTGCAAACCCTTTCTCTGCAGAGTCCCAAAACAGGCGTTTTCAGCCCTTTACCGGCATATGGAAGAAACAGCAGTAAGCACAGGGAAATATCTGCTTCTAAATCCAAAACGCAGCTATCTAACAGAACGGTTGTCAATGTGTGCACTCAACTTCCAGAGTTAAACCCGTGTGTGGATTCAGCAGTCTGCAAACACTTTCTCTGCAGAGTCCCAAAACAGGCGTTTTCAGCCCATTACCGGCATATGGAAGAAACAGCAGTAAGCACAGGGAAATATCTGCTTCTAAATCCAAAACGCAGCTATCTAACAGAACGGTTGTCAATGTGTGCACTCAACTTCCAGAGTTAAACCCGTGTGTGGATTCAGCAGTCTGCAAACACTTTCTCTGCAGAGTCCCAAAACAGGCGTTTTCAGCCCATTACCGGCATATGGAAGAAACAGCAGTAAGCACAGGGAAATATCTGCTTCTAAATCCAAAACGCAGCTATCTAACAGAACGGTTGTCAATGTGTGCACTCAACTTCCAGAGTTAAACCCGTGTGTGGATTCAGCAGTCTGCAAACACTTTCTCTGCAGAGTCCCAAAACAGGCGTTTTCAGCCCATTACCGGCATATGGAAGAAACGGCAGTAAGCACAGGGAAATATCTGCTTCTAAATCCAAAACGCAGCTATCTAACAGAACGGTTGTCAATGTGTGCACTCAACTTCCAGAGATAAACCCGTGTGTGGATTCAGCAGTCTGCAACACTTTCTCTGCAGAGTCCCAAAACAGGCGTTTTCAGCCCATTACCGGCATATGGAAGAAACAGCAGTAAGCACAGGGAAATATATGCTTCTAAATCCAAAACGCAGCTATCTAACAGAACGGTTGTCAATGTGTGCACTCAACTCCCAGAGTTAAACCCGTGTGTGGATTCAGCAGTCTGCAAACACTTTCTCTGCAGAGGCCCAAAACAGGCGTTTTCAGTCCATTACCGGCATATGGAAGAAACAGCAGTAAGCACAGGGAAATATCTGCTTCTAAATCCAAAACGCAGCTATCTAACAGAACGGTTGTCAATGTGTGCACTCAACTTCCAGAGATAAACCCGTGTGTGGATTCAGCAGTCTGCAAACACTTTCTCTGCAGAGTCCCAAAACAGGCGTTTTCAGCCCATTACCGGCATATGGAAGAAACGGCAGTAAGCACAGGGAAATATCTGCTTCTAAATCCAAAACGCAGCTATCTAACAGAACGGTTGTCAATGTGTGCACTCAACTTCCAGAGTTAAACCCGTGTGTGGATTCAGCAGTCTGCAAACACTTTCTCTGCAGAGTCCCAAAACAGGCGTTTTCAGCCCAATACCGGCATATGGAAGAAACGGGAGTAAGCACAGGGAAATATCTGCTTCTAAATCCAAAACGCAGCTATCTAACAGAACGGTTGTCAATGTGTGCACTCAACTTCCAGAGTTTAACCCGTGTGTGGATTCAGCAGTCTGCAAACACTTTCTCTGCAGAGTCCCAAAACAGGCGTTTTCAGCCCTTTACCGGCATATGGAAGAAACAGCAGTAAGCACAGGGAAATATCTGCTTCTAAATCCAAAACGCAGCTATCTAACAGAACGGTTGTCAATGTGTGCACTCAACTTCCAGAGTTAAACCAGTGTGTGGATTCATCAGTCTGCAAACCCTTTCTCTGCAGGGTCCCAAAACAGGCGTTTTCAGCCCTTTACCGGCATATGGAAGAAACAGCAGTAAGCACAGGGAAATATCTGCTTCTAAATCCAAAACGCAGCTATCTAACAGAACGGTTGTCAATGTGTGCACTCAACTTCCAGAGTTAAACCCGTGTGTGGATTCAGCAGTCTGCAAACACTTTCTCTGCAGAGTCCCAAAACAGGCGTTTTCAGCCCATTACCGGCATATGGAAGAAACAGCAGTAAGCACAGGGAAATATCTGCTTCTAAATCCAAAAAGCCGCTATCTAACAGAACGGTTGTCAATGTGTGCACTCAACTTCCAGAGTTAAACCCGTGTGTGGATTCAGCAGTCTGCAAACACTTTCTCTGCAGAGTCCCAAAACAGGCGTTTTCAGCCCATTACCGGCATATGGAAGAAACAGCAGTAAGCACAGGGAAATATCTGCTTCTAAAGCCAAAACGAAGCTATCTAACAGAACGGTTGTCAATGTGTGCACTCAACTTCCAGAGTTAAACCCGTGTGTGGATTCAGCAGTCTGCAAACACTTTCTCTGCAGAGTCCCAAAACAGGCGTTTTCAGCCCATTACCGGCATATGGAAGAAACGGCAGTAAGCACAGGGAAATATCTGCTTCTAAATCCAAAACGCAGCTATCTAACAGAACGGTTGTCAATGTGTGCACTCAACTTCCAGAGTTAAACCCGTGTGTGGATTCAGCAGTCTGCAAACACTTTCTCTGCAGAGTCCCAAAACAGGCGTTTTCAGCCCTTTACCGGCATATGGAAGAAACAGCAGTAAGCACAGGGAAATATCTGCTTCTAAATCCAAAACGCAGCTATCTAACAGAACGGTTGTCAATGTGTGCACTCAACTTCCAGAGTTAAACCCGTGTGTGGATTCAGCAGTCTGCAAACACTTTCTCTGCAGAGTCCCAAAACAGGCGTTTTCAGCCCATTACCGGCATATGGAAGAAACAGCAGTAAGCACAGGGAAATATCTGCTTCTAAATCCAAAACGCAGCTATCTAACAGAACGGTTGTCAATGTGTGCACTCAACTTCCAGAGTTAAACCCGTGTGTGGATTCAGCAGTCTGCAAACACTTTCTCTGCAGAGTCCCAAAACAGGCGTTTTCAGCCCATTACCGGCATATGGAAGAAACACCAGTAAGCACAGGGAAATATCTGCTTCTAAATCCAAAACGCAGCTATCTAACAGAACGGTTGTCAATGTGTGCACTCAACTTCCAGAGTTTAACCCGTGTGTGGATTCAGCAGTCTGCAAACACTTTCTCTGCAGAGTCCCAAAACAGGCGTTTTCAGCCCATTACCGGCATATGGAAGAAACGGCAGTAAGCACAGGGAAATATCTGCTTCCAAATCCAAAACGCAGCTATCTAACAGAACGGTTGTCAATGTGTGCACTCAACTTCCAGAGTTAAACCCGTGTGTGGATTCAGCAGTCTGCAAACACTTTCTCTGCAGAGTCCCAAAACAGGCGTTTTCAGCCCATTACCGGCATATGGAAGAAACAGCAGTAAGCACAGGGAAATATCTGCTTCTAAATCCAAAACGCAGCTATCTAACAGAACGGTTGTCAATGTGTGCACTCAACTTCCAGAGTTAAACCCGTGTGTGGATTCAGCAGTCTGCAAACATCTTCTCTGCAGAGTCCCAAAACAGGCGTTTTCAGCCCATTACCGGCATATGGAAGAAACGGCAGTAAGCACAGGGAAATATCTGCTTCTAAATCCAAAACGCAGCTATCTAACAGAACGGTTGTCAATGTGTGCACTCAACTTCCAGAGTTAAACCCGTGTGTGGATTCAGCAGTCTGCAAACACTTTCTCTGCAGAGTCCCAAAACAGGCGTTTTCAGCCCTTTACCGGCATATGGAAGAAACAGCAGTAAGCACAGGGAAATATCTGCTTCTAAATCCAAAACGCAGCTATCTAACAGAACGGTTGTCAATGTGTGCACTCAACTTCCAGAGTTAAACCCGTGTGTGGATTCAGCAGTCTGCAAACACTTTCTCTGCAGAGTCCCAAAACAGGCGTTTTCAGCCCTATACCGGCATATGGAAGAAACAGCAGTAACCCCAGGGAAATATCTGCTTCTAAATCCAAAACGCAGCTATCTAACAGAACGGTTGTCAATGTGTGCACTCAACTTCCAGAGTTAAACCCGTGTGTGGATTCAGCAGTCTGCAAACACTTACTCTGCAGAGTCCCCCAAACAGGCGTTTTCAGCCCATTACCGGCATATGGAAGAAAACAGCAGTAAGCCCAGGGAAATATCTGCTTCTAAATCCAAAACGCAGCTATCTAACAGAACGGTTGTCAATGTGTGCCCTCAACTTCCAGAGTTAAACCCGTGTGTGGATTCAGCAGTCTGCAAACACTTTCTCTGCAGAGTCCCAAAACAGGAGTTTTCAGCCCATTACCGGCATATGGAAGAAACGGCAGTAAGCACAGGGAAATATCTGCTTCTAAATCCAAAACGCAGCTATCTAACAGAACGGTTGTCAATGTGTGCACTCAACTTCCAGAGTTAAACCCGTGTGTGGGATTCAGCAGTCTGCAAACACTTTCTCTGCAGAGTCCCAAAACAGGCGTTTTCAGCCCATTACCGGCATATGGAAGAAACGGGAAGTAAGCACAGGGAAATATCTGCTTCTAAATCCAAAACGCAGCTATCTAACAGAACGGTTGTCAATGTGTGCACTCAACTTCCAGAGTTAAACCCGTGTGTGGGATTCAGCAGTCTGCAAACCCTTTCTCTGCAGAGTCCCAAAACAGGCGTTTTCAGCCCATTACCGGCATATGGAAGAAACAGCAGTAAGCCCAGGGAAATATCTGCTTCTAAATCCAAAACGCAGCTATCTAACAGAACGGTTTGTCAATGTGTGCACTCAACTTCCAGAGTTAAACCCGTGTGTGGATTCAGCAGTCTGCAAACACTTTCTCTGCAGAGTCCCAAAACAGGCGTTTTCAGCCCATTACCGGTCATATGGAAGAAACAGCAGTAAGCACAGGGAAATATCTGCTTCTAAATCCAAAACGCAGCTATCTAACAGAACGGTTGTCAATGTGTGCACTCAACTTCCAGAGTTAAACCCGTGTGTGGATTCAGCAGTCTGCAAACACTTTCTCTGCAGAGTCCCAAAACAGGCGTTTTCAGCCCATTACCGGCATATGGAAGAAACAGCAGTAAGCACAGGGAAAATATCTGCTTCTAAATCCAAAACGCAGCTATCTAACAGAACGGTTGTCAATGTGTGCACTCAACTTCCAGAGTTTAAACCCGTTGTGTGGATTCAGCAGTCTGCAAACACTTT
This sequence comes from Aotus nancymaae, assembly GCF_030222135.1. Taxonomy (NCBI): domain Eukaryota; kingdom Metazoa; phylum Chordata; class Mammalia; order Primates; family Aotidae; genus Aotus; species Aotus nancymaae. Next base: position 140,148 of record NW_026988998.1, read on the forward strand.
CTCTGCAGAGTCCCAAAACAGGCGTTTTCAGCCCATTACCGGCATATGGAAGAAACGGCAGTAAGCACAGGGAAATATCTGCTTCCAAATCCAAAACGCAGCTATCTAACAGAACGGTTGTCAATGTGTGCACTCAACTTCCAGAGTTAAACCGTGTGTGGATTCAGCAGTCTGCAAACACTTTCTCTGCAGAGTCCCAAAACAGGCGTTTTCAGCCCATTACCGGCAATATGGAAGAAACAGCAGTAAGCACAGGGAAATATCTGCTTCTAAATCCAAAACGCAGCTATCTAACAGAACGGTTGTCAATGTGTGCACTCAACTTCCAGAGTTAAACCCGTGTGTGGATTCAGCAGTCTGCAAACATCTTCTCTGCAGAGTCCCAAAACAGGCGTTTTCAGCCCATTACCGGCATATGGAAGAAACGGCAGTAAGCACAGGGAAATATCTGCTTCTAAATCCAAAACGCAGCTATCTAACAGAACGGTTGTCAATGTGTGCACTCAACTTCCAGAGTTAAACCCGTGTGTGGATTCAGCAGTCCTGCAAACACTTTCTCTGCAGAGTCCCAAACAGGCGTTTTCAGCCCCTTTACCGGCATATGGAAGAAACAGCAGTAAGCACAGGGAAATATCTGCTTCTAAATCCAAAACGCAGCTATCTAACAGAACGGTTGTCAATGTGTGCACTCAACTTCCAGAGTTAAACCCGTGTGTGGATTCAGCAGTCTGCAAACACTTTCTCTGCAGAGTCCCAAAACAGGCGTTTTCAGCCCATATACCGGCATATGGAAGAAACAGCAGTAACCCCAGGGAAATATCTGCTTCTAAATCCAAAACGCAGCTATCTAACACAACGGTTGTCAATGTGTGCACTCAACTTCCAGAGTTAAACCCGTGTGTGGATTCAGCAGTCTGCAAACACTTACTCTGCAGAGTCCCCAAACAGGCGTTTTCAGCCCAATTACCGGCATATGGAAGAAACAGCAGTAAGCCCAGGGAAATATCTGCTTCTAAATCCAAAACGCAGCTATCTAACAGAACGGTTGTCAATGTGTGCCCTCAACTTCCAGAGTTAAACCCGTGTGTGGATTCAGCAGTCTGCAAACACTTTCTCTGCAGAGTCCCAAAACAGGAGTTTTCAGCCCATTACCGGCATATGGAAGAAACGGCAGTAAGCACAGGGAAATATCTGCTTCTAAATCCAAAACGCAGCCATCTAACAGAACGGTTGTCAATGTGTGCACTCAACTTCCAGAGTTAAACCCGTGTGTGGATTCAGCAGTCTGCAAACACTTCTCTGCAGAGTCCCAAAACAGGCGTTTTCAGCCCATTACCGGCATATGGAAGAAACGGGAGTAAGCAAGGGAAATATCTGCTTCTAAATCCAAAACGCAGCTATCTAACAGAACGGTTGTCAATGTGTGCACTCAACTTCCAGAGTTAAACCCGTGTGTGGATTCAGCAGTCTGCAAACCCTTTCTCTGCAGAGTCCCAAAACAGGCGTTTTTCAGCCCATTACCGGCATATGGAAGAAGAAAGCAGCAGTAAGCCCAGGGAAATATCTGCTTCTAATCCAAAACGCAGCTATCTAACAGAACGGTTGTCAATGTGTGCACTCAACTTCCAGAGTTAAACCCGTGTGTGGATTCAGCAGTCTGCAAACACTTTCTCTGCAGAGTCCCAAAACAGGCGTTTTCAGCCCATTACCGGCATATGGAAGAAACAGCAGTAAGCACAGGGAAATATCTGCTTCTAAATCCAAAACGCAGCTATCTAACAGAACGGTTGTCAATGTGTGCACTCAACTTCCAGAGTTAAACCCGTGTGTGGATTCAGCAGTCTGCAAACACTTTCTCTGCAGAGTCCCAAAACAGGCGTTTTCAGCCCATTACCGGCATATGGAAGAAACAGCAGTAAGCACAGGGAAATATCTGCTTCTAAATCCAAAACGCAGCTATCTAACAGAACGGTTGTCAATGTGTGCACTCAACTTCCAGAGTTAAACCCGTGTGTGGATTCAGCAGTCTGCAAACACTTTCTCTGCAGAGTCCCAAAACAGGCGTTTTCAGCCCATTACCGGCATATGGAAGAAACGGCAGTAAGCACAGGGAAATATCTGCTTCCAAATCCAAACGCAGCTATCTAACAGAACGGTTGTCAATGTGTGCACTCAACTTCCAGAGTTAAACCCGTGTGTGGATTCAGCAGTCTGCAAACACTTTCTCTGCAGAGTCCCAAAACAGGCGTTTTCAGCCCATTACCGGCATATGGAAGAAACAGCAGTAAGCACAGGGAAATATCTGCTTCTAAATCCAAAACGCAGCTATCTAACAGAACGGTAGTCAATGTGTGCACTCAACTTCCAGAGTTAAACCCGGTGTGTGGATTCAGCAGTCTGCAAACATCTTCTCTGCAGAGTCCCAAAAACAGGCGTTTTCAGCCCATTACCGGCATATGAAAGAAACGGCAGTAAGCACAGGGAAATATCTGCTTCTAAATCCAAAACGCAGCTATCTAACAGAACGGTTGTCAATGTGTGCACTCAACTTCCAGAGTTAAACCCGTGTGTGGATTCAGCAGTCTGCAAACACTTTCTCTGCAGAGTCCCAAAACAGGCGTTTTCAGCCCTTTACCGCATATGGAAGAAACAGCAGTAAGCACAGGGAAATATCTGCTTCTAAATCCAAAACGCAGCTATCTAACAGAACGGTTTGTCAATGTGTGCACTCAACTTCCAGAGTTAAACCCGTGTGTGGATTCAGCAGTCTGCAAAACACTTTCTCTGCAGAGTCCCAAAACAGGCGTTTTCAGCCCTATACCGGCATATGGAAGAAACAGCAGTAACCCCAGGGAAATATCTGCTTCTAAATCCAAAACGCAGCTTTCTAACACAACGGTTGTCAATGTGTGCACTCAACTTCCAGAGTGAAACCCGTGTGTGGATTCAGCAGTCTGCAAACACTTACTCTGCAGAGTCCCCAAACAGGCGTTTTCAGCCCATTACCAGCAATATGGAAGAAACAGCAGTAAGCCCAGGGAAATATCTGCTTCTAAATCCAAAAACGCAGCTATCTAACAGAAACGGTTGTCAATGTGTGCCCTCAACTTCCAGAGTTAAACCCGTGTGTGGATTCAGCAGTCTGCAAACACTTTCTCTGCAGAGTCCCCAAAACAGGAGTTTTCAGCCCATTACCGGCATATGGAAGAAACGGCAGTAAGCACAGGGAAATATCTGCTTCTAAATCCAAAACGCAGCTATCTAACAGAACGGTTGTCAATGTGTGCACTCAACTTCCAGAGTTAAACCCGTGTGTGGATTCAGCAGTCTGCAAACACTTTCTCTGCAGAGTCCCAAAACAGGCGTTTTCAGCCCATTACCGGCATATGGAAGAAACGGGAGTAAGCACAGGAAATATCTGCTTCTAAATCCAAAACGCAGCTATCTAACAGAACGGTTGTCAATGTGTGCACTCAACTGTCCAGAGTTAAACCCGTGTGTGGATTCAGCAGTCTGCAAACCCTTTCTCTGCAGAGTCCCAAAACAGGCGTTTTTCAGCCATTACCGGCATATGGAAGAAACAGCAGTAAGCCCAGGGAAATATCTGCTTCTAAATCCAAAACGCAGCTATCTAACAGAACGGTTGTCAATGTGTGCACTCAACTTCCAGAGTTAAACCCGTGTGGTGGATTCAGCAGTCTGCAAACACTTTCTCTGCAGAGTCCCAAAACAGGCGTTTTCAGCCCATTACGGCATATGGAAGAAACAGCAGTAAGCACAGGGAAATATCTGCTTCTAAATCCAAAACGCAGCTATCTAACAGAACGGTTGTCAATGTGTGCACTCAACTTCCAGAGTTAAACCCGTGTGTGGATTCAGCAGTCTGCAAACACTTTCTCTGCAGAGTCCCAAAACAGGCGTTTTCAGCCCATACCGGCATATGGAAGAAACAGCAGTAAGCACAGGGAAATATCTGCTTCTAAATCCAAAACGCAGCTATCTTAACAGAACGGTTGTCAATGTGTGCACTCAACTTCCAGAGTTAAACCCGTGTGTGGATTCAGCAGTCTGCAAACACTTTCTCTGCAGAGTCCCAAAAACAGGCGTTTTCAGCCCATTACCGGCATATGGAAGAAACGGCAGTAAGCACAGGGAAATATCTGCTTCTAAATCCAAAACGCAGCTATCTAACAGAACGGTTGTCAATGTGTGCACTCAACTTCCAGAGTTAAACCCGTGTGTGGATTCAGCAGTCTGCAAACACTTCTCTGCAGAGTCCCAAAACAGGCGTTTTCAGGCCGATTACCGGCATATGGAAGAAACAGCAGTAAGCACAGGAAAATATGTGCTTCTAAATCCAAACGCAGCTATCTAACAAGAACGGTTGTCAATGTGTGCACTCAACTTCCAGAGTTAAACCCGTGTGTGGATTCAGCAGTCTGCAAACATCTTCTCTGCAGAGTCCCAAACAGGCGTTTTCAGCCCATTACCGGCATATGGAAGAAACGGCAGTAAGCACAGGGAAATATCTGCTTCTAAATCCAAATACGCAGCTATCTAACAGAACGGTTGTCAATGTGTGCACTCAACTTCCAGAGTGAAACCCGTGTTGTGGATTCAGCAGTCTGCAAACACTTTCTCTGCAGAGTCCCAAAACAGGCGTTTTCATCCTTTACCGGCATATGGAAGAAACAGCAGTAAGCACAGGGAAATATCTGCTTCTAAATCCAAAACGCAGCTATCTAACAGAACGGTTGTCAATGTGTGCACTCAACTTCCAGAGTTAAACCCGTGTGTGGATTCAGCAGTCTGCAAACACTTTCTCTGCAGAGTCCCAAAACAGGCGTTTTCAGGCCCATTACCGGCATATGGAAGAAACAGCAGTAAGCCCAGGGAAATATCTGCTTCTAAATCCAAAACGCAGCTATCTAACAGAACGGTTGTCAATGTGTGCACTCAACTTCCAGAGTTAAACCCGTGTGTGGATTCAGCAGTCTGCAAACACTTTCTCTGCAGAGTCCCAAAACAGGCGTTTTCAGCCCATTACCGGCATATGGAAGAAACAGCAGTAAGCACAGGGAAATATCTGCTTCTAAATCCAAAACGCAGCTATCTAACAGAACGGTTGTCAATGTGTACACTCAACTTCAGAGATAAACCCGTGTGTGGATTCAGCAGTCTGCAAACACTTTCTCTCCAGAGTCCCAAAACAGGCGTTTTCAGCCCATTACCGGCATATGGAAGAAACGGCAGTAAGGCACAGGGAAATATCTGCTTCTAAATCCAAAACGCAGCTATCTAACAGAACGGTTGTCAATGTGTGCACTCAACTTCCAGAGTTAAACCCGTGTGTGGATTCAGCAGTCTGCAAACACTTTCTCTGCAGAGTCCCAAAACAGGCGTTTTCAGCCCATTACCGGCATATGGAAGAAACAGCAGTAAGCACAGGGAAATATCTGCTTCTAAATCCAAAAACGCAGCTATCTAACAGAACGGTTGTCAATGTGTGCACTCAACTTCCAGAGATAAAACCCGTGTGTGTGGAGTCAGCAGTCTGCAAAACACTTTCTCTGCAGAGTCCCAAAACAGGCGTTTTCAGCCCATTACCGGCATAGGGAAGAAAAGCAGTAAGCACAGGGAAATATCTGCTTCTAAATCCAAAACGCAGCTATCTAACAGAACGGTTGTCAATGTGTGCACTCAACTTCCAGAGTTAAACCCGGTGTGTGTGGATTCAGCAGTCTGCAAACACTTTCTCTGCAGAGTCCCAAAAACAGGCGTTTTCAGCCCATTACCGGCATACGGAAGAAAACAGCAGTAAGCACAGGGGAAATATCTGCTTCTAAATCCAAAACGCAGCTATCTAACAGAACGGTTGTCAATGTGTGCACTCAACTTCCAGAGTTAAACCCGCCTGTGTGGATTCAGCAGTCTGCAAACACTTTTCTCTGCAGAGTCCCAAAACAGACGTTTTCAGCCCATTACCGGCATATGGAAGAAACGGCAGTAAGCACAGGGAAATATCTGCTTCTAAATCCAAAACGCAGCTATCTAACAGAACCGTTGTCAATGTGTGCACTCAACTTCCAGAGTTAAACCAGTGTGTGGATTCAGCAGTCTGCAAACACTTTCTCTGCAGAGTCCCAAAACAGGCGTTTTCAGCCCATTACCGGCATATGGAAGAGAACAGCAGTAAGCACAGGGAAATATCTGCTTCTAAATCCAAAACGCAGGCTATCTAACAGAACGGTTGTCAATGTGTGCACTCAACTTCCAGAGTTAAACCCCGTGTGTGGATTCAGCAGTCTGCAAACACTTTCTCTGCAGAGTCCCAAAACAGGCGTTTTCAGTCCATTACCGGCATATGGAAGAAACTGCAGTAAGCACAGGGAAATATCTGCTTCTAAATCCAAAACGCAGCTATCTAACAGAGCGGTTGTCAATGTGTGCACTCAACTTCCAGAGTTAAACCCGTGTGTGGATCAGCAGTCTGCAAACACTTTCTCTGCAGAGTCCCAAAACAGTCGTTTTCAGCCCATTACCGGCATATGGAAGAAACGGCATTAAGCCCAGGGAAATATCGGCTTCTAAATCCAAAACGCAGCTATCTAACAGAACGGTTGTCAATGTGTGCACTCAACTTCCAGAGTTAAACAGTGTGTGGATTCAGCAGTCTGCAAACACTTTCTCTGCAGAGTCCCAAAACAGGCGGTTTTCAGCCCTTTACCGGCATATGGAAGAAACAGCTGTAAGCACAGGGAAATATCTGCTTCTAAATCCAAAACGCAGCTATCTAACAGAACGGTTGTCAATGTGTGCACTCAACTTCCAGAGATAAACCCGTGTGTGGATTCAGCAGTCCTGCAAACACTTTCTCTGCAGAGTCCCAAAACAGGCGTTTTTCACCCATTACCGGCATATGGAAGAAACAGCAGTATGCACAGGGAAATATCTGCTTCTAATCCAAAACGCAGCTATCTAACAGAACGGTTGTCAATGTGTGCACTCAACTTCCAGAGTTAAACCCGTGTGTGGATTCAGCAGTCTGCAAACACTTTCTCTGCAGAGTCCCAAAACAGGCGTTTTCAGCCCGATTACCGGCATATGGAAAGAAACGGCAGTAAGCACAGGGAAATATCTGCTTCTAAATCCAAAACGCCAGCTATCTAACAGAACGGTTGTCAATGTGTGCACTCAACTTCCAGAGTTAAACCCGGTGTGGATTCAGCAGTCTGCAAACACTTTCTCTGCAGAGTCCCAAAACAGGCGTTTCAGTCCATTACCGGATATGGAAGAAACAGCAGTAAGCACAGGGGAAATATCTGCTTCTAATCCAAAACGCAGCTATCTAACAGAACGGTTGTCAATGTGTGCACTCAACTTCCAGAGTTAAACCCGTGTGTGGATTCAGCAGTCTGCAAACACTTTCTCTGCAGAGTCCCAAAACAGGCGTTTTCAGCCCATTACCGGCATATGGAAGAAACGGCAGTAAGCACAGGGAAATATCTGCTTCTAAATCCAAAACGCAGCTATCTAACAGAACGGTTGTCAATGTGTGCACTCAACTTCCAGAGTTAAACCAGTGTGTGGATTCAGCAGTCTGCAAACCCTTTCTCTGCAGAGTCCCAAAACAGGCGTTTCAGCCCTTTTCCGGCATATGGAAGAAACGGAGTAAGCACAGGGAAAATATCTGCTTCTAAATCCAAAACGCAGCTATCTAACAGAACGGTTGTCAATGTGTGCACTCAACTTCCAGAGTTAAACCCGTGTGTGGATTCAGAAGTCTGCAAACACTTTCTATGCAGAGTCCCAAAACAGGCGTTTTCAGCCCTTTACCGGCATATGGAAGAAACAGCAGTAAGCACAGGGAAATATCTGCTTCTAAATCCAAAACGCAGCTATCTAACAGAACGGTTGTCAATGTGTGCACTCAACTTCCAGAGTTAAACCCGTGTGTGGATTCAGCAGTCTGCAAACACTTT